>NW_007115237.1:86243-110348 GCF_000164805.1 Carlito syrichta
AGGGAGGGGCACACCTCATCAACAAGGGTAACTGCATAATCAACGTTTGTATACCTAATCCTGAATTGTGCCCCACATCTTTAAAATAAAAAAAGAAAAGAAAATTAAACTACACATGAGTTTATTTGTAAATACCATGTAATATTTAATCTATTTTTAACTTTATATCATGAATTCATATAGTACGTACGCATTTCATCTTGACTTTTTTATACAGCACTATATTTTTGAGATGTGTTTATGATGCTAAATATATAGTTCTAGTTAATTAACTTTAACTGTTACATAACTTGACATTGTATGAAAAGCCCATGGTTTATTTATCCTTTATCATTTGATGAACATTTAGGTTTTTTCCTGTGGGTTTTGCTATTTGAGGCAATGCTCTACAGATAGTCTGTATGTGTCTCCCTCACCCTATATGTGTAAATGTGTGACCTTTTCTAAGATATATACATGCAGTGATGAAATTTGTAAATCATTGTATCAACACATTTTTGCTTTCTTGGAAAATGCCATGTTATTCTTCAAATTAGTTGCACACGTTTACTTTTGCAGTAGCAATACATGAGACTTCTCATTGCAGCATATTTTCTTCAGTTTTTGAAATGAAAAACATTTAGAATTTGGCAGTTTGATAGTTTTGAAAAGAGTATCTCATTGTTTTACTCATTGTTTTTCTCCACATGAGACTGAGAATTTTATCATCTCTTTAAGCTATTCTCCTTTCTCTTCCTATTTATATTTCTCTATTTCGGTTGTTTATCTTACTAACTTGTGGTAGTTCTTTGTATATTCTGGTTATTAACTTATTTTATGTTTTCAGAGTTACAGATACCATCACTCTGTAGTTTGTCTGAAAATTTTGTTATGATGTTCATTCCAATTTCAATAGGGTTAAACATACCATTTTTTCATTAATAGATTGCATTTTAAAAAGTCTTGCTTGAAATGTTTTCTGTACCCCAGCAGTCATAAAAAGATTCTTGTAGATTTTCTTTAAAATGTTTTAAGACTGAGTAACACAGATTCACCCTCATTATTGCAAGTGGCATCCTCCAATTTGTTAAGGGTTGGAACAAACAAATATGGAAAAAGGACTATCTTGATTTTTCTGTGTGAGCTGGTACATTCCCATCTTCTCCAGTCCTCAGACATGGGTGCTGCTAATTTGGGGGCCTTCAGACTGTCTAACAAAGACTTATGCCATTGGCTCCCCTGGTTCTCAGGCCTCTAGGACTGGATTGAAACTGCACCATGGTCTTTCCTGGTTTTCCAATGTAAAAGTTGAGGCCCTTTATTCTTTCACATATAGATGAATTACAGCTCCAGCATCTCAGCCTTGTGTGTTTTAATTAATTTAATCTCCCTGTCCCTTTGTAGTACTCTCCTTTCAAATCTTAAGGATGCTTTTGAAGGCTCCAGACAGTTTCTGTTTGCATCTTTTTTGTCTTTTTATGTGCTCTTCAGTGATCCTAATGGCTAAACAAAATCTGTATCTCCAGGCTGGGTTCTTGGCATCTTTTCTTGATGACAGACTTATGTAATCACCTTCTGGCTGTCTATTTTCATTAAAATACCACAGAGACCTCAAACCCAACCAATCCCACACCATCTTTCATCCTCTTTCCTCTCTCAGTTGGTCATTTTCCAGATCTCACTTCATGACACATGGTAGAGAAGAAGGAAACTACAAATGCTGCTTATTATTTGTGTAACCATGAACCATGGACAAATTACTTAAGAACTATGTGCCTCATTCCTCACTTCTGGAAAATGGGGATAATGACAGTAATTTCCTCATAGTGTTGTGAGCATTAATAACATATATCAACATGTCTTTCTGCGTGTATGCTTTTTAGAACAATGGCTGGCACATCGTGAGCACTGTACACATGTTAGCTTACATAATGCATTATTTCTACTGTATGCCAAGGTGGCTAGTAGATATCTACTTGCTAAAAAGAACCCAGAAAATTGTACAAGCCAAACATGCATAAAATGATCCCTATATTGGCAAGTTGTTTTGAGAAAACTTCTTCCGTTGTTTCTTCTTTCTGATAAAAATATGACTACTTAATACTTTGGGATTTACCGTTCCCATATTTCAATCCCCAAAGATAATGTCTCAGTATTCATCATATCTTGTGGATACCCTGACATGACATGAGTTTAACCCTCCTTTTCTTGGGACGCCGCCTCTGCAGTTCAGTTTTACCTCACCCTCGCTTCCCTCAGCTGTGGTTTAGGCCAAGCTGCAGCATACCCCATGGCAGTGAGACTGGCAGTAACAGCACAACACTGAAATATCCCTGAGCTTGCCAAGCGAAGTGTGACCCAGAACTATTTTGCTTAGATGAGTTGGTGATTGTTTCCCCAGCTGTTCCTGTTAGGATAATTAATATAATTAACAATAAAGGCTTTAATTATAGATGTTTAATGAGAAGCATTTATAATTATCACCCAAACCTGAACTAGATACATAGGAAAATTTCATTGAGTGCCTACTAAGTATTTTTTTGTTTAGTGCCTTGTTTAACCCTTACAGAAATCCTTCAAATTTAGAAAAAATTTAACTTAAAACTAAGAACTGTATTACTAGTTTCCTGTGGCTGCCATTACAAAATACCACGAACTGGTAGCATAAAAGATAGAAACTTGTTGTCTCACAGTTCTAGAGGCTTGAAATCTGAGATCAAGTGTCATTCAGGTTGATTCTTTTTGTGGCTCTGAGAGAAAATCCTGTCCTTTTTGCTTCTATCTTCTATCTTCTCATAGCCTCAGATTCTTTGGTTTGCAGATGGTTATCTTTTCACTGTTTGTTCTCAGATCTTTCAGTATAGACATGTCTGTTTTTCTGCCCACATTTCCCCTTTTCCTATGGACATAGTCATCGGCCCACCAAATAGCCCCATTTTAATTTGATCATCTGCAGAGACACTGTTTCCAAATAAGGTCACATTCCGAGGTACTGAAAGTTAGGACGTCAACATCTTTTGGGGTGATGTAACTCAATGTATGATAATAGCTGTTAGAAATCGATAAAACTGGAACTTAAATTTAAAGCCTGTCCACATTGGTGACACACTGTCCCTATTTCTTCCCCTACATTGCTTTATGTCCTCTGCCTATCTCGGGCCCATCTTCTTTCCAAGTAAATCTCTCCTCACCTATCTTTCAGAATTCATCTTCTTTTCTTTATTGTCTTTATTCTCTACTGTGATAACCCTCCCTGTCCTTAGGTCAGCTTTTAAACATGCTTAAATATTTATATGTTTGAAAACATGTTATTATCCTCCCAAATTTAATGTCCTCTTTCAGCGATTATCTTTTCTCTGCCTCTCAGCTGAGCAACCTCAAATAGATTCTCTGCCTTCCTCGACCCTTAGGTTCCACATATTCACTCATCTTGACAGTCTGTCCTCTACCCCAACCGTACCACCAACATTGTTTTCTCTTGATTGTAACAATTTCCGTCATGTTGAGTTTCAGGGACATTTTGGCATTTTTGTCTTGTAGATCCTGATATAGACTAAATGTTCATGCCAAACTCATATGTTGATGCCCATGTTTCCAATATGATGGTATAACAAGGTGAGGCCTTTGGGATATACTTAGACCTTGAGGAGCCGTTATGAATGGGATTAGTGCCCTTTTAAGAAGCCACAGGAAGTCGGGCTCGGTGGCTCAACCTGTAATCCCGCGCCTTGGGAGGCTGAGGTGAGTGGATTGCCTGAGCCCGCAGGTTCGAGACCCGCCTGGGCACCTTGGTGAGAATTCATCTCTACAATAAATCAAAAAATCAGCCGGGCGTGGTAGCACACGCCTGTAGTTCCAGCTACTCTGAAGGCTGAGGTGGAAGGATCGCCGGAGTCCAGCAGGTCGAGGCTGCAGTGGCCACTGCACTCCAGTCTGGGCAACAGAGTGAGACTCTAACTCAAAAAAAAAAAAAAAAAGAAGAAGCCACAGGAGACAGATAATTTTTCTCTCTCTCATTGTCACATGAGGACACAGCAAGAAGCTGAGAAGGCAGCCATCTAAAAACCAAGAGGAAAATCCTCATCAGCAAACTAAATGACTGATTTATTGATCTTAGACTTTATAGCTGTCAGAACTGTTAGAAATAAATTTGCCATTTAAGCCACCCAATCGCTGATATTTTTCTGATAGTAGCCCAAACTAACTAAAACAACCCCTCAACACGTTTAATTTGCTGGCCCATTCATTCTCTCCTTGAAATGTTGACTTCTCTTTACTTTCATGTACCCTGAATTCCTCATAGGTATCTTAATTTTCAAAATAAATTGAGTCCCTGAGTATTTTCATCTATGCCATCTAGAAGATTCTCAACAAATAGCTCCTCTATTTCAACTTTTCTTTAATTTTTAAAAAATGGATAATTTCTTGCTCTTTCAAAAGAAAAATCCTAAATGTTCAAATCTCAAATGTTAAAAAATTTGAGAAGTTCTTTATTGACTTAAAATGAAAAATAAGAAGAAATACATGCTTTCTCTGGAGACAACAAATCTTTCTTGTGTCTCTATTCTCCTGTGTGACTTAGAAACACAACATATTTGAGGGAGAGGGATATTTGCTTTCCCCACATGACCATGGCTTTAAACAAAATAGTTTTGTCTAATTTCTACTTTTTAGAGCTTAGAAGTCATTTTACTTTTTTTCAACGTATAGGACCTTATACCTCATTTTTTTAAAAAGTGTTTTGTTGGCCTGAGGTCCTCTTATGATATAAGTTATAGAAACACATCTAAATCATGGTTGCTTTTAATTAGAAAGGAGAGGTCAGACCAAGTCAATAGGCTGTGTATGTTAGGGGTAGCGTACAAGACACCCACATTTGCTCTGAAGGTAGGAAGAGGCCTCATTAGGTTGAATGCAGTCTGTGACCAGGGGGTTTGGAGCAGGAACTAAAAGAGACGAATACCTTGGAAATACAGAACCACATTGTAAAAATGTAGACACGCTGTCTGTGATCTTTCAGGGAATTGACATCTATAGCAAACAGCAATGACTCCACTTCATTCTTTTCCTGTCCTTAACTAGAAACAGACCCAGCCTCCTGGGAACCTCAGAAAGAGAAGGGCTGGGGGAGGGGCAGAGAAGGAGGTGGGAAAGGAGGGGGCTTGGGCAGTGCTGGGGAATGAGGTTGAATGTACACTGCATTGCTGCCAAGAACCCCCGCCTGAAATCTTCAGCTACATGAGCCTGGGCATATTGGACTTTTTGTTTGGTTTTAGGAAAATAACTTTTTAAATTTTAATTGCTAAACTAAGCCAGCTAGTGAACAGTAAGTAGTATTTTCTTTTCTTCAGAATGCAAATATTTTAACATAATGTATCACCCAATTTGCTGTGCTCAATTTAAACCAACATTACAAGCCTGGTGAACTTTTACAAGCTTCCTTTTCCTGTCTGTCTGTAATCCAGATTAAGGATGTTCTTCACTGAGAATATTGACACTTTTGCAACAGTAATGATGGGGAAGATGTGGGTGGGAAGATTCCTGACTTTTGCTGGTGACTTATGTGTCTTGCCAGGTGATTTAAACATTAGATAATCCTGTAAGGTAGGTGTTATCTCTTTTACACTACAGATTAAATAAACTGAGGTCCAGAAATATAATATAATTTTCCAGTGTTCCATGCCTGAAGCTTATCTATAAAGGCAAAAATGATTTACAAGAGCAACTTCGCATTGCTGGGATCTATGCAGTGTGAACAAGCGGAACAGCTGGTAGGGAAACTATTGATAAGTCAATTAGCATCATCCCTATGTTATAAAGGTGGCTCAAGTAGCTTGGATAATTAGTGGAGGTGTCAATATGAATACGGGTTTGTTGCTCAAGCCCATCCCCTGGCTGCGTCCCATTGCCGCCTAGGTAGTTAAAGTTGATATGATCCTGGCCCTGAATCTTAACAGTAATTTGAGATCTATAAGGAACATGTGTTTAACAATCAATACATGGGACATTTATCTAATCCAGAGCCTGGCATACAAAAACTCCACAAATGTTAGTTGCCTTGAAGTAGCATGTCTCGTATAGGATGCATCTGATAAACAGAATTAATCCTTAAAGAGAATAGGATACAAGTTTAGGTTCTGTTTTACGGCTTTCTCCCTCACACTTTTGTAGAATCTTCCTCTTGCCACTGCCAGTAACTGATGTTCTTGACTCTTTTCTTACTAACCCCCTCCAAACCCCCAAATTCAGCCTAGCTTCCCTTTGAACTTCACCTCATCCTCCCAGACTCCTCTACGCATCCTTCCTGCTTGCAGGCTCCCAGAACATAGCAGGGGGTCAATCTCCCTTTATATTGCAGAAAGAAAAGGGATTTTTCTGGCCAAAAGTCCTCCATAGAGCAGAATGTTTATATTTTTGTTTTTACTTTTTTAAACTGTTTGGCAGATATAAAGTGTTGAGGTCCATGACAGGTAACAGATCAGAGTCATAAACCAAAGGCAGCTGGTCTAGGCTGAGGTGAAAAGGCAACAGCTTTCAGTGAATCACGTCAGAGAGGCATCTGAGGTCATGGTCACCAGGTCTAGGAGATTCAGGAAGCCCATGAGGAAGGTTCTGACAAGGACAACTGACAGAGCCATTGGC
Organism: Carlito syrichta; assembly: GCF_000164805.1. Classification (NCBI taxonomy): domain Eukaryota; kingdom Metazoa; phylum Chordata; class Mammalia; order Primates; family Tarsiidae; genus Carlito; species Carlito syrichta. The sequence goes on from NW_007115237.1 coordinate 92,865, forward strand.
TCTGAGAGGTCCTCTGAAGGTCTGCTGTACTGTCACTGCCTTCTTTTGGTGTGTAAAGCTTCTGATTTTGAAACTGGAGAGCTTTGCTATTTTATCCTGGAAATGCCGAATTAAAACAATTCATCTTCAAGATCAAACAGCCCAAAATTCCCAAGGTGAGGCAGCACTGGGTTTGCGTATGTCTGGAAAACTGAAGATATACAATATCTCTTTCCTTGAAGAAATTTATGTTATTCTCTTGGGAAGAACACGTGTTATTCTTTGTAATGTGTTCTTTTAACAACTTTAAAAATCACATTTAGAAGTGTCATGGCTACTTTAAATTTCTAAAATTGTATTTCTTCTCTCCACTCTTTTCCTCTCTCTCTCTATCCCTCTTTCTTCTTCTCTCTCTCTATTCTTCCTGTTCCTTCTTTTTCACTATTCTCAATCCAGTAACCTAAAAAACTATTATTTCTGGCTTTAAGGGAAGAATTTTCTATATGACCAGAGTCAAAATGTGGAGCTATTTTCTTACTTTGAAATAGGGATGAAGCAAGCAGTGGTCTTGGCCTTCTGTCCATCTAGAAGGCATTCATTTGACATGGCGATACCGTTCAACATTAGAAGCTGAAATGCAGTTATTAATCTATATATCAAACCAGTCAGTTAAGATGAACCAAGCTAATTCCATATATTATATTTTCCCCATATGTATCAATATGTCACAACAGCCAAACAAATTGCATATTTTGATATAGCTTTAAATATTAGTAAATAAGGACATTTAATAGTTGTAATAAATTAAAAGTGTTCATGAGTGATAATAATCATTCACATCATTTTAACATGTGAAAGAAGAAAAGATCTTCCCTAAAAGTCAATCGAACTCAGAAAATATATCTAGAAAGTGCTTGTTTCTGTAGGTTGGGGAGGTTTCGTCACCAAGCAGGATGGTGAGGACTAATTCTGTGATGGATGTGAGAAACACACATTTCCAAACATCATTCAGATGGAACCACATATGCCACAGACTGTAAAGGTCAGCTCTGAAGCCAGGAGGGCAATGACTCTTAAGTATTTCCTCTGCTTTCTGGGCAGAGCCATCGCATTCTATTACACTATTTCATCTGTACAACTACATTGAGATTATTATTTTCTTTATTCTTTGTGGAGACTCACAAAAAAGGGATTTTGCTTGTTTCTATACCTACCTACTAATAAATTTCTAAATGAAATCGTCCAATTGTTACAAATGCTGTCTTTTGAAAAAAAATTAAATTTGGTTAGAAGGTTCCTGTAGCCAGAATATTGACTTAAATTGGAGAATTTGCAATTTCCGTGGTCTCATCTCTCATATCAGGGCTAGCCCATCAAATTGTGTGTGCTACTTGGATTGCTTTTTGAAGAAAATCCTGGCATACAAAAACTCCATAAATGTTAGTTACCTTGAACTAGCACATCTCTTATAGGATGCATCTGATAAGCAAGATCAATCCTTAAAGAGAATAGGATACAAGTTTAGGTTCTGTCAGGCAGAAATCTGTCAGGCAGAAATTAAAGTCATGCCAACCTCTGTTGGTTGGGACCACTAGGCTTTTCCAAACTCAGTGGGATAGTCTGAAGATCCAATACAGGGAGACGTACTTCTCTGGGCTGTGGCAGGCTCTGACAGGACATGCCACACACTTTGACAGCATCCTAACAGGTAATAGATTTTGGACTCTGGGTTTTCTTTAGTGACCTTGCTGAAGGGACAGGCAGGGGGGCAGACACAATGCTACAAATATCCATGTGTGCTCTGTAATTCTCAGCATAACTCTGAAAGCCTATCATTATCATCACCTAGCAAACTAAGACACAGGTTGAGTGCTTCCCTCAAGGTAAGCATTAAGAGAATAGATAGATAGATGATCTAGGATTGGACTTAAACATCTCAAGTTGTTCTTTCAGTGTTTTCCACAGTGACTCTGGACCCTGGAGCTAGAAGTCAGGCCATTCTAAACTTCACGCTCCTGGCCACCACAGCCTCGACCTGCTGGGCTCCAGCAATCCTTCCGCCTCAGCCTTCCAAGCAGTTGGAACTACAGGCGCGCGCTACCACACCCGGACCATTTTGATTTATTGTAGAGATGAGGTCTCACCAAGTTCCCAGGTGGGTCTTGAACCCGCGAGCTCAGGCAATCCATTCTCTCAGGCTCCCAAAGGCGCGGGATTACAAGGTGAGCCACCGAGCCCGGCTTAATTCATAATTCTAAAGGATGATGTTTGGGGAAGAGAGACTTGGAACAAGCAGTCACCCAGTTTTACAAAGTTCGGGAGGCTCCTAATTTTGAGCCTGTGTCTAGTAGGTCACAGTTTTTTATCTTTGTGGTCTGAAATTATTAGAATGTTCAAATGAGAAAAATTGTTTGCAGTAAGTAGTAAAGCGATGAATAGAATTTTGGAGCATAGAGTTAGAGCACAGAGCAATATCTAGAAATTGGAGAGGAGGATTGGGTCACAGATATTTGTTAATATGTAAATTGCATCCTTTTAAGAAATTTTTTTTTAAGTTGGAGTCTCACTCTGTTGCCCAGACTGGAGTGCAGTGGCACACTCCTGGCCACCACAGCCTTGACCTACTGGGCTCTCGTGATCCTTCCGCCTCAGCCTTCCAAGTAGCCGGAACTACAGGCACATGCTACCATGCCCGGGTAATTTTTTTGATTTATTGTAGAGATGAAGTCTTGCCAAGTTGCCCAGGTGGGTCTCGAACCCACGGACTCAGGCAATTCACTCACCTCGGCCTCCCAAAGCAGGGGATTACAGGCTAAACCACTTAGCCCGGCCCCTTTTAAGAAATTTACAAAGAGCTAGTTGAAGTAAAGACTAAACTTGTAAAATATTTTTAATTGACTACCGAGAATTTATGAGGTAACTATTCATTGCCATGCTTGATGACAGAGACAGGGGAGAGAGGCATGAATAAGACAAAGCTTTTCCCATCAAGGAGCTCAGTCTAGTAAGAATGGAAGAGCTGAGAAAAGGTATTCTATTAGAATCTGCTCAGTTCCCACCTGGAAGTGTGTGCAACATGCCAGGAGAGTGAAGCAGAAGAAACAAGGAAGCCAGGGACACTGTACAGAGAGAGAGAGAGGTTTGAGCTGGGTTTTCATATCTGAGAAAGTATCAGATGGCTGGGAAAGGGTGAAGTACTTTTCAGGCTGAGGGAATGGTGCAAGAACAGCCACAGGAGACTAGAAGAGATGAGAGAACAGTATGGTTTCCTAGAGCATGTAAGGTACACATGAGAAGGTAAGGAACCAACAGCAGCAAGAGAGTGTGTGGCAATGAGCAGGTGCTCATCATTGCTCCTAGAGATTTAAATACATTTCCATGAGTTGAAGCAAGTCATACCGCAAGCTCAGATTTAAGGAGTGCTGAAATATGTATTACTGTTAGTAATACTTTATGGTGTTCTAATACCCCTGAATCTGGATTACTATCTTCTTATGGATGAAGATTAGAATTGGAAGGAAACTTCACAGTGGAATGGATCGTAGTTATTGAGCACTCACTCTGTGTTGAGGGTGGAACCTAGAGCTCATTTTTAAAAATTCCATTGAATTATTGCAACAATTCCCCAAAGTGGACAGTGAAGGACAGAGAAGGACAGCAGACTCAGAGAGATTAAGTGATATGCTCAACACCATACCACTCTCAATGTTTAAATCCATTACCTTTCAATGAACATCCTGCAAAATTACATAACAAAGGACCCGAATACAAGAACAGCAAGAATTCATGACCACTTTTGCAGTCAATCATGGATAACGTATACCAATATCATTCAATAAGGATGAAAATGTTTTATTTCTGTGTTGTTCAGTATGTAGCACTAGCCACATGTGCCTATCAGGCTCTTGAAAAATGTCTGATGCAATTGTGGATCTGAATTTGAATTGTATTTAACGATAGTTATTTTAAATTTAAATAGCCACATGTGGTTTAGACTGCACAGAATTCATTTCAAATGTTTTTGACACCATCAAACTTAGTAAAATTTTATTGTATTCTTTCTAGTGTCATTTTGAACAAGGACACAGTTTTCTGAAATATTGTCAGCAAAAAATAAATCCTGCTTCCATGAAGTGTCAGACACTTTTTAAGTTTTCTATCATGGAAAATGATTTGTACTTCCTTAAAACTTCTGGCAATGTAGTAGTGTTGGGCTAGATCTCTTCAGGGTGTAGCAAAATGAATCTTGAGCCATATTGTTTAGGAGACTGATGGTTTCCCTCTTCAAGTGTGCTATGGCTTGAAGGTGTCCACCAAAGTTTGTGTTGGAAGCTTAATCCCCAGTGCAGCAGTGCTAGGAGGTAGGGCCTAATAAGATGTAGTTAGCTCATCAGGGCTCTGACCTCATAATGGATTCATATGGCTATTGTAAGTGTGGGTTAGTTACAAAAATAGTGGACTTGTTATAAAAGTGAATTAGGTTCATTTTTGCTCTTGTTCTCTTGTTCTCTTGCCCTTCCACCTTCCAGCACAGAATGACACAGACTAAGGGCCCTCATTAGATGCTGGTGCCATGCTCTTAGATTTTCCAGTCTCAAAATCATGAGCCAAATAAAATGCTATTCTTTATAAATTACCCAACCTCAGGCATTTTGTTATAGCAACATAAATGGACTAAGACAGAGGGTTAAAAGTACCTATCATAGAAATTCCTTGGAACCTAGTACAAAGCCTTGAGAGTTCTAGCCAAGCACGGTTTAGAAATGTGAATGTGCGCCGGGCTCGGTGGCTCAGCCTGTAATCCTGCGCCTTTGGGAGGCTGAGGTGAGTGGATTGCCTGAGCCCGTGGGCTCGAGACCCACCTGGGCAGGCGAGACCTCATCTCTACAGTAAATCAAAAATAAAAAATTATCCGGGCGTGGTAGTGCACGCCTATAGTTCCAGTTACTTGGAAGGCTGAGGCAGAAGGATTGCCGGAGCCCAGAGGGTCGAGGCTGAGGTGGCTGGGAGTGGCCACTGCACTCCAGTCTGGGTGACAGAGTGAGACTCCAACTCAAAAAAAAAAAACAAAACAGAAATGTGGATGTGCAGGGTTGTGATTCCCTCCAGGGGCTTCAGTGACTGGGGCCTGAAACCAGCACAATAAAAGTCACTATCTCCTAAACTTGTGGATGGTGATTCTGACACTCATCTCTGGCTCCTCAGTATGTCCCCAGGTCATGAACCTGCAGTTGGGTATAGCTATGAGCAGATCAATTATGCATCCTTTATTGCTTATCTCTCTTTTCCTGTTTTTCTCCAACTGCTCTCTTATTTTAACTTCCTGGGATTTACTCCCAAAAAAGCCACCTGAAACCAAGTGTTTGACTAAGCCACTACTTTAGGGAAACCCAGTATGAGACATAAGGAAACAAATCAAATGTTATTTCAGTGATCCAGTTTATAAAAATAACTGTGACTCAGCCTATCTGGCACCAGTAGAAATGAAGAAAACAGGACAACTATGATATTCATTTTAAAGACAACGAGATGTGGAAATTGATTTAATGTATGCTGTAATTGCTTTGAAATAAAAGATAGTAGACTCAGGAAAAGGCACAGGTTTGGGAGGAGGGTCATGAGTATAATTTGGGACATGTTAAGCCCAAACTGCATTAAATATTTGAGAACTACTTGTTTAATAGTGGATGAGTGAAGTGAGCTCTTTTCCATGGTTCTTAACTGTCTTATTTGTAACAGAAAAAATGTGATGGATATTGTCGAGATATGTAATAAATAAATGTAATCTACCACATTAAAGTCCAAAATGCTCGATATTTTTGCAAAGACAAAGTAATGCAATTTACTCCATAAGTAATAAATTAAATAACTTTTCTAAAGATGCCTTTTGGATTTTATCACATCTTCCCCTATGCATACAACTGATGGATGTTTGCTCTTCTGGTCAGTATCACCTTCCATTTCTCTTCGTCCAAATTGTGTCTTCTACAATTTCATGTCATTCAGTAGGTAGGAGAGAGTTATCATCTTTCAGGAGTACAAATAATCAGTTTATCAAATAAGGAATATTGTTCAGTTTCTAAAATAATAGTCTTTTCAGACATTCTCCTATTTAATCTCTAAATAGTTGTGTGATGTAGGCATGTTCCTGTCCTCCATTAGAAATTAAGCATCCTGAAAGTACATTGCTTTGTCCAAAGTCATATACAATCATGTGTCACATAATGATATTTTAGTCAGAGATGAACCTCATATATGATGTTGACCCTATAGGATAAAATGGAACTGAAAAATTCCTATTCCCTAGTGACATTATAATCATCATAATATACAGCAACACATGGCACATGTTTGTGGTGATGCTGGTATAAACAAACCTTCTACCTTATTAATTTCATAAATGTTTAGCATACACAATTATGTATAATTAAAACGATAATAAAAATAAATGACTGTATTGCGGGTTTATTTGTTCACTATAGTATATGTTTTATCATCATTTTAGTGAGTACTTCTACTTACTAAAAAAAGTTAACTGCAAAAGAAGCATTAGACATGTCCTTCAGGAGGTATTTCAAAAGAAGGCATTATTATCGCCAGTGAGACAAGATGTAGAGGTGGAAAACAGTGATATTTATGATCTTGACCCTGTGTAGACTTAGGCTAATGTATGTGTTTGTATCTTAGTTTTTAACAAGAAGTTTACAAAGTAAAAAAATAATGTAAAAAATTAAAAAAATAGAAACAGCTTACAGAATAAAGATATAGAGAAAGAAAATATCATTTGAACAACTGTATAATGTGTTTGTGTTTAAAGTTATGTGTTATTACAAAAGGGCCATAAAGTTAAAAAAAATAAAAAGTTTATAAAGAAATTACAATAAGTTAAGGTTAATTTGTTATTGAAGAAATATATATATTTTTAATTTAACATACTCAATTACCCAGTGTTCACAGTGTCTACAGTAGTGGACAGTAATGTCATAGACATTCACATTCACGGTTCACTCACTGATTCACTCAGAGCAACTTCTGTCTTGTAAGCTGTATTCAAGGTAAATGCCCTATACAGGCAAATTCTTTTAAAATCTTTTATATTATATTATATTGTATCTTTTCTATGTTTAAGTACACAAATACCATTGAGTGCATGATACAGTACAGGAACCTGCTATATAGGTTTGTAGCCCAGAAGAAATAGGTTGCCTACCTATATAGCCTGGATATAAAGTAGGCTAAACAATTTAGGTCTAAGTACACTCTATGATGACCTCACCATGATTAAATCACCTGACACATTTCTCAGAATGTATCCCCATCATAAAGCGGCCTATGATTGTATAAGGAGGTGTCAAAAGTAGGACTTGGGCTCACATCCTCTGAATTGAAAACCTGCTTTCCATAAATTTTATATTACCTGGTAGAACCTCCTTGCTAATTTTGTGTACAAGAATTCGTAAATTTCTAGAACTTCTTCTTACAAATATTTAGTGCACTTTGGCATTTTGACTTCAAGAGTGATGAAATGAATATTTTCCTCACCTCAAATAATTCCCTTGACTATGTATTAATTCCAGAAATCTTGCAATTGCACTTTTAAACTTTTAATTAATTCATTCAGGGATTTTTTTTTTTCCTGCTTATATTGGAACACAAATTCTCCTAAGGAGTTTCCAAATTGGGCCAAATAATTTACTTTGACATTTCTGTAGCCAACTTAATATATAAAAACCACAAAGAATCAATAGATAAGTATTACTGTTAGTTACACTTTATAGTGCTCTAATACCCCTGTGTCTGGGTTACTGTCTTCTTATGGATGAAGATTAGAATTGGATGGAATCTTCACAGTGGGATGGATCGTGGTTATTGAGCACTCACTCTGTGTTGAGGGATGGAACCTAGTGTTCACTTTTTTAAATCCTATTTAATTATTACAACAATCCCCCAAAGTGGGCCCTGAAGGACAGAGAAGGACAGCAGACTCAGAGAGATCAAGTGACATGCTCAACACCGTACAGTCCTCAAGTTTTAAACCCAAGTCCTTTCAAAGCATTTTCTATGGTGGCAAAAGATCAAGTTTAGAAAGTTCAAGAAAGATGAAAAATAAAATGCTTTGAGTACTAGTCTAAAGGCTGACTATATGACATTTCTGACATCCCTTCTTCTTTGCCCGAAAAAAGCAGCACTTTCAAAAACACAAACATATATGAACACAAAAGCAAAATGAAAACAAAATTGCCTTACAAGAGTGTTATGACAGGGACAAACTCTCACATTTCAATAATTAACCTGGATGTAAATGGACTAAATGCACCACTGAAAAGACATAGAATGGCAAACTGGTTAAAAACACATGATCCAGTAATTTTCTGTCTCCAGGAAACTCATTTAACCACAAAGGGCACCCACAGACCCAAAGTTAGAGAAAAACAAATTTCTAGGTGAACAGATCACAGAAGGCAGGAGTGACTAGCTATCTTAATATCAGAAAGAATAACTTCATTTTTTTAGTAGAAGTAAACACAAATTTATTGTCAATTTATAAGTAAACATGAACTTATTGTTAAAGATTTTATACAGAAAAAATCACTTTTAAGCTATCAAAAATGCAAAAACATAAGGAATGAAACTATATAATGATAAAAGGTTTGATCCATCAAGAAATATCCATCCTAAACATATATGCACCCAACACAGGAACACCAGCTTTTAGAAAGCAGCTACTAAATAAACTAAGAAAGATATTGACTCTAACACTATCATAGCTGGAGACTTAAATACCTCACTGACAACACTAGATAGATCATCGAGGCAAACAAGCAAAAGAGGTCCAGAACTTCAACTTGATGCTTGACCAAGTGGACTTAGTAGACACCTACAGAACACTCTACCCAACAACTGCAGAATATACTCATCACCACATGGAATATACTCCAAGATCAACCACATTCTTGGCCATAAATTAAGCATAAACAAATTTCACAAGATTGAAATACTGCCATCACCTTCTCATATCACAGTAGAATAAAAATAAATATAACGACCAACAAAATTCTCCCAAAACACACAAAGCATGGACACTAAACAGCATGATGATGAACAACTCCTGTGTTAACACAAGTGAAAACAGAAATTAAAAGATTCCTGGAAACAAATGAAAACAAAGTAACATCTTACCAAAGCATCTGGGATGCCATGAAAGCAGTTCTGAGAAGGGAATTTGTATCTTTATGAAAACACATCAAGAAAATAGAGAACAAGTTGACAGCCTAACAGATCACCTAAGGGAGCTGGAAAGGCAAGACCATCAAAACCCTAACTTCAGCAGAAGAATCTAGATTGCCAAAGTAAAGTTCAAATGCAGTAAATAGAAAATAAAAATGCAATAGAAAAAATTTAACAAAACAAATAGCAGGTTCTTTGAAAGCATTAAAAAGATTGATGGACCCCTAGTTAGACTGACCAAGAGAAAGGGAGAAAAAGCCCAAATAAACGCAATCAGAAATGCAAAAGATCATTATTATTAGAGATTATCATGCATACCTGTATAGAAACAAACTCGATAACCTTAATGAATTGGAAGATTTTCTGACATCACACATCCTCCCAAGGTTGAAACAAGCAGAAACTGAGATCCTAAATAGACCAATAACAACCCAGGAATTGACTCTGTCAGAAGAAAACTACCTACAAAATACAATAAATAAATAAATAAATAAATAAATACAAAATAAAAAGTCCTGGACCATATGGATTTCCAGTGAATTCTACAAAACATAGAAGGAGGAGTTAATATCAATCCTATTGAAAGTATTCCAGGCTATTGAGAAAGACAGAATGCTCCCCAAATCATTTGATGAACTTCACACACTGATACCCAAACCAGGTACAGATTCAGCTAAGAAAGAGAACCACAGGCCAGTATCCCTGATGAACATAGATGCAAAAATACACAACAAGATTCCAGCAAATCAGATCCAGCAATACATCTCAAAAATCATCCACCATGACAAAGTAGGTTTCATCCCCGATGCAGGGCTAGTTCAACATTCACAAGATCATAAATGTAATTAAATACATCCACAGATGCAAAAACAAGAACCATACGATTATACCATTAGATGCAGAAAAACCTTTTGATAAAATCCAGCATCCTTTCTTAATAAAAACTCTTGAACACCTAGGCATAAAGGGAACATACTTCAAAATAGTAAGAGCCATCTATGATACACCCATAGCCAACATATTGCTAAATGGAAAGAAATTGGAAGCATTTAACCCCAAAACTGAAACAAGACAAGTCTGCCCACTCTCACCCCTCCTGTTCAACATAATGTTGGAAGTCCTAGCTAGAGTACTCAGACAAGAGAAGGAAATGAGGGGTATCCAAATAAGAAAAGAAGTCAAGTTATTCCTCTTTGCTGATGATATGATCCTATACCTCAAAAATCCAAGAGAATCTGTAAAAAAACTTCCTTGCAGCCGGGCTCGGTGGCTCAGCCTGTCATCCCACGCCTTTGAGAGGCTGAGGTGAGTGGATTGCCTGAGCCTGTGGGTTCGAGACCCGCCTGGGCAGCGAGACCTCATCTTTACAATAAATCAAAAAAATCAGCCGGGCGTGGTAGTGCATGCCTGTAATTCCAGCTACTTGGAAGGCTGAGGCGGAAGGATCGCCAGAGCCCAGCAGGCGAGGCTACGGTGGCCGGAAGCGGCCACTGCACTCCAGTCTGGGCAGCAGAGTGAGACTCCAACTCAAAATAAACAAAAAAAACAAAAAAAAAACTTCCTTGCACTGAAAAAGGACTTTGACAAAGTATCAGGCTACAAAATAAATGTGCAAAAGACAGTCACATTTGTATATACCAACAACAAAGAGGCAGAGAACCAAACAAAAACACAGTCCCATTCACAGTAGCTACAACAAAAATTAAATACCTTGGTATCTTTCTAACTGGAGAAGTGAAAGACTTTTACGAAGAAAACTACAAAACACTACTCACAGAAGTCAAAGATGACAAACAAATGGAAAAATACATGCTTATGGATAGGAAGAATCAACATTGTTAAGATGTCCATCCTACCAAAGGCAATCTATAGATTCAATATTATACCCATTAAATTGCCAACATCATTCTTCTCAGATCTGGAAACAACAATACAGAAATTTGTATGGAAACATAAATGACTATGAATAGCCAAAATAATCCTTAGCAAAAGGAGCAAAGTGAAAGGTATCACACTTCCTGACTTTAAACTTTATTATAAGATGACAATAATAAAAAAAACCCTGATATTGGTACAGGAACAAGCATACAGACCAATGGAATGAGATAGAGACTCCAGAAGCAAACCTCAATTTCTCAACCAATTTATCTTCGACAAACCCTCCACCAATAGCCACTGGGGAGAGGAGAACTTATTCAGTAAATGGTGCTGGAAAAATTGGCTGACCATGTGCAGAAGAATGAGACAGGATCCTTACCTATCACCATACACAAAAATCTACTCCAAATAAATCAAAACCTAAATGTAAAACCTTAAACATTAATAATCTTAGAAAACACAGGAGACACCCTTTGGAAATTGGAATAGGCATCCAGTTCCTAATCAAAACCCCAAAAGCACATGCCATAAGAGATAAGATTGACAAGTGGGACCTCATCAAACTGAAAAGCTTCTGCAAAGCAAAAGAAACCATCAAGAGAGTGGGGAGATAGCCCACATATGGGAAAAAAATATTTGTCAATTGTATATCTGACAAAGGTTTAACATCCAATATCTACAAGGAAGTCAAACATGCTGAAAGGAAAAAACAAACAGCTCCATTAAAAAGTAGGTAAAAGACATGAATAGATACTTCTCAAAATAAGACATACAAGCAGCTAACAGACACATGAAAAAATGCTCAGCCTCCCTAGTCATCAGAGAAATGTAAATCAAAACCACACTGAGATATCACCTAACTCTAGTAAGAGTGACCATCATTAATAAAACAAAAAACAACAAATGCTGGTGAGAATGTGAAGAAATGGGAACACTTCTACACTGTTGGTGGGAATGCAAAGTAGTTCAGCCTCTATGGATAACAGTGTGGCAATTCCTAAAAAACTAAATTTTGGCCTTCCATATGACCCAACAATCCCTCTTCTAGGAATATATCTGGAGGAATTTAAATCACTCTACAGAAAAGATACCTGCACACGCATGTTCATTGCAGCACTATTCACAATAGCAAAAACATGGAACTAAACATGCTGCCCATCAAAACTGGACTGGCTAAAAAAAAATGTGGTACATATATATATATATGAGGGAATATTATGCAATCAGAAAGAAGAACAAAATTATGAACTTCGTAGTAACTTGGAAAGATTTAGAGTCTATCATACTCAGTGATCTATCACAGAAACAAAGTACCACATTTTCTCATTCATAAGCGGACCCTGAATAGTTACCATAATACAATAAGAAAGGAATTGGCAGTAGCAGAACACTGTCAGGTAAGGGACAGGGCACATAACATCTATAAGGTCGTTGATCTCAAGCCAGGTGAAGTGGGAACCAAAGGGAGGCCCAAACTTTACCTGCACAATGACCACTTGTATACCTAAATCTGCATTGTATCCCACACCTTTAAAATAAATAATAATAAAAATTTTAAAAAGCAGCACTTTCGTATGATTCCACCTGAGACCCAGCACTACTGCTTCTGCAGGGACTACTTGAAATCTCATTCTCCATCTTCTTGGGGTTCTATATATGTTCCTGCTGTTCACCTGTCTGGGCCTCTGACAATTGTAGGGTCAGAGGATCCTAGGAGCTACTGGATGCCTTGGTTAGAAGTGCCGGCTATTGCTCTGAAAGTCTCACAATAAACGATTGTTTTTCTTTTCTTTTCTTTTCCTTTCTCTTTTCTTTTCTTTTCTCTCTCTCTGTCTCTTTTTCTTTCTTTCTTTCTGAGTCAGAGTCTCATTGCATTGCCCAGGTTGGAGTGCAGTGTAATGCTTACAGCCACCCTAGCGATGTTCTGCTAGGCTCCGGCGATCCTTCCACCTCAGCCTTCCAAGTAGCTCAAACTACAGACGTGTGATACCACACCCGGATAATTTTTTTTAATTGTAGTGATGAGGTCTTGCCAATTTGCCCATGCTGGTCTTGAACCTGCGGTCCCAGGCAATCCACTCGCCTCGGCTTCCCAAAGTACTAGGATTATAGGGTGAGACACTGAGCCTGGCCTGTCATTTTTAATCAATGTCTAATATAGCTATCCCTCCTAAATATCCTACTCCTGATAGTGTCACCAAATTCTGTACTCAGACTTAATAAGTCTACTTTGGATTCCTATTCATATTTTCCTATCTCACTCTTCTTATCTAGATAATGGGCATCATGCACAGCCTTTGCCTGACTTAACAGCATCTAGTAGAAGTAGGAGTTTGTTTGGGCTTTGGAATCTGTTATACTTGACTGTGTTCATTCAGGTTCTTCTAGAAGCAATCCTGAAACAAAGATATGAGTGAAAAGTTTATTTAGGAAGTCATTCTAGGAATGAGACAAGGATGGGAAGAGAGCCAGTAAAAGATTTGTTAACAAGCAAATGATGAGTGTGGTTTACTCAGCTTGATCCTGCTGGAGAAATCTGAACACCCATGTAGAACATTCTCAGGAATTGTATACCCAAGGGGGAAAGACACTGGGGTGTATAAAAGTCAGTATTAGTTGAGCACCATTCTAGGAGGCAAGGATCCCCTAGCCTTTCCATCCTGCCTGTGGGCAGATAGAGTGGACTTGATGAATACTGAGAGCTGGCAGACAAAAAAAAAAAAAATGCAGTTTCTAGCAATTAAAAGTTGGCTGTTTTTTCCTGAAAATATTCAGAGATTGGTGCTAGAGATAGGGTACCAACACTGGCTTTGTATTCAATCAAACTTTATGTGACCTCAAGCAAATCGTTGACATCTCTGAGTTTTCATTCACAATAAAATTATGAAATAAGGATAGTTCATGAATGATAGTGAGCAGTGAAACTACTACGGTTATTCTGTATCAATTAGAGATACTATATATATATGTAAAGTAACATTTTATCTGAAATCCATTTTGCCTTCCTGGGGTCAAGCTTTTTACAGAATGTTAACTTATCTAAGAATTCTATTCCAAAAGTATCTGAGCAAGAATCCTGGGTTCTACTCAACTTTCTCAATTTAAAAATTCTTAGTAAGTACTGGTACACTCTGGATTAGAAATGGAAATGAAAAGTTAATCTTTTTTTGTTTCTAAATTTCTTCCCAACACAAGTCATGGCTTGCCTTGAGCAACTGTGTAAAGTTCTTGCCTCTGGGTCCTGTGTGGGCCTAATGATTTCTGAAGAATATCTGATGCTGTCCCAGAACTCACCTAAAACACATCTTGCAAGAACATAAAAACAGAGGTCCTGATGAATTTAATTTGGGCAAAAACGGACTAGAATTCAACAAATGTTGGCTCATTAGTTTTTGTATTGAGAACTGGGAATGACATGGGGTACCTGGGCAGGAATGGACGACCTCAATGCAGATGGGGTCAAGTGACCCTCAATTCCCCCAAACAGGTTCCCAGTGGCAAGTGATCTCCAACTTTCTGCACCTCTCCAGCAGCACAAAAGCAGAAGCAAGCAAACAGTCCAGATTCAGTCTCTAATCACCAGGAGCAGTGAAATGCAGTGGGAAAGGATTTGGACGCAGAGCTTCTTTGCTTCTTGCAAATAAGCTCTGGGTAAATTTTTGTTCTTGCAACTTCTATGCAATTTGATCTTTTGCATCTAACCCAGACTTTGAAGTGAAACAAACCTTTTGCTCAAACTCCAACTTTGTCCTTCACAAGATGAGCAAGATAACTTATTCTTCCGTCTCCATTTTTATATAAAAATGAAGTGGCAGAAAATGCTTTATGGGATTATTATGAGGCTTAGCAGTAAGTCTTGAAAAATTCTTAGCATAGAGTCTATGTTCAACAAATTACAGATGTCTCTATGCCTCTTAGACCTATCTAGTGAGACAGTCCATTATCCCTATAAACTCAACATGTCCAAAACCAAATTTATTTACCACTGCCCAAACAGACTTTTTTCTCTGATTTTCTGTTTTCACAATTTTTTCATCTTTCTTTCTGAGTCGTTTTGGCTTTTATGGCTCTTTCCCTCAGACCTGTTCATTTAGAAAGCCATGAAGTCATTCGTCCTCAAATCCAACTGGTCTGCTTTCACTATGGCTCTATTTGTCCTGACTCATCTTCACGTTGCTGCTGCCTGAGTAACCATACAGATTGGTGCTCCAGAGCCTCCTTGAGTGAGGTCAAGAGCCCACACCTGGCATCAGTGCTATTGTCATGACTGTCAAAACTCATGTTTACCAGAAGCCATCCGTTATCATGCACCTTATCAGTGGATTTTACAGATGCAAATGAAAGTGATGGAACATAGAGTTGAACTGACAAAGCCTTCTCTTTGCTGAGAAGCCAAACCAGGACATGGTAAATCTAGGGGACTATTAGTACAAGAGTCAAGAAACGGGAGTGAGAGTGGATACTGGGGACTTCAGTGAGGAGACAGGATCTAGAAGGGGGCAAGAAGTATGTGGAAAGTTATTTTTCACCTACCCAGTATTCACCCCATTTTTCTGGCTATAGACCTGTGTGTTTCCTTTGGGGAAGTACCACTCCCTTATCCTCAGGCAGTAGCTCTAATAATCTCCAGTGAGTGCCCCAAACCTGACCCATCAAGGCAGAAATTCTTGAATGGTCAGCAATGTCTATTCAGGAATAGCCTGCGATCTAAGAATTCAAACCTAATGAATTCTAAGACTTGAGTTACTTGAGTTACTTCAAAGGCATGTCTTTTGTTTCTTTTTTTCCTTCATCTCAGAACACATAGACCAACTACTTTGCCTTTGCATAGAATCTGAGAAGAGAGTCAACACAGAAGAAAACAGGACTGAGAGACAAAGACAGACTAGACCCTGATGACCCATTTGGCTTCTGGATTGAATTGTACCTCAAGATACATGCTCTGTTTAACCTGAGTGACTTGGGATTTCTGTCACCACCTCTCTCCTCAATTCCAACTGACAACACACACAAACAAGCCGGCAAAGGTTTTGTTTATGGCATTAATATTTGAGGACATTCAATCTTGCCTCCACATTATATTGAATTAAAAACTTTCAGCACGTATTTGAGGAAACTTCACCCAGGGCTATTTGTGCATACCAAGAGAGCAGCTTTTCTCTTATAGGAATGGTTGTAATTCTTGATCATAAAGGATAGTCAGAAAGGATCACTCACTAAATTAGGAGCAATCTATGTCCAACTCTGATTTTAGCCTCTGCTCACTGCTGTTATCTCCATCTGCATTGACTCTTCCTTTCCCTCCAAAAGCCACCCACCCTTTAAAGTCTAAGTGAGTGACTTCTTTTTATGAGCTTGACAGAGGGTAATCTCGTGCTAGTATATTAAATCCACAGCTTCCCTTATCATTTCCTCTGTCCTATTTGACTACTTCTCCTGTATCTGGTTCCCCAGTCAGACTAAAGCTTCAGGGCACCGCCTGTAAGACAATCTTTTGGGTGGTAAATGTGAATACTCCATACAGAAGGAATAGCGTCATTCCTAGAGTGACTGGCTACACAACAAATATTGATTCAAAGGAGTGTTCTGTTCCTCTATTAAGAAGTTATCCACAAATTATTTGCCTAGACTAAAGTTCAGAAGACTTTTTCCTAGGTTTTCTCCTAGGATTTTTATGGTTTCAGGTCTGACATTTCTTTCTTTAATCCATGTTGAGTTAATTTTTGTATATGGGGAGATATCGGGATCAAGTTTCATTTTTCTGCATGTAGTTATGCAATTTTCCCAGCACCACTTGTTGAATAAGGAGCCCTTTCCCCAGTGTATGTTTCTGTCTGCTTTGTCAAAGACCTAGGTTCTAGGTATTTGGGTTTACTTATGGATTCTCTATTCTATTTCACTGGACCATGTATGTGCTCCTGTACCAGTACCATACTGTTTTGGTTACTACAGCGTTATAGTATAATTTGAAGTCAGGTAATGTGATGACCCCAGTTTCCTTCTTTTTGTTTAGGATGGCTTTGACTATTTGGCTCCATATGAATTTTAGGATTGTTTTTCTTAGTTCTGAGACAAGTGATGTTGGTAATTTGATAGAAATTGCATTGAATCTGTAGATTACTTTGGGTAATATTCATTTTAACAATGTTGATTCTTCCAGTCTATGAACTTGTGATGTTTCTCCATTTGTTTGTGTCCTCTACAATTTTTTCATCAGTTTTGTGTTTTCTTTGTAGAGATCTTTCGCCTCATTGGTTAAACATATCACTAGGTATTTAGATTTTTGACTGCTATTGTAAATAGAATTGAGTTTTGACTTGATTCCTAGCTTATTCGCTATGGGTATAATAGTGCTACTGATTTGTGTGTGTTGATTTTGGCATATATATACAAAATTTG
>NW_007115237.1:110368-111147 GCF_000164805.1 Carlito syrichta
TATATATATATATATATATATATATATATATATATATATAAATATATGTACAAAATTTGTGTTTGTTGATTTTTGTATATATATAAATACACACACACTATGGAATACTATTCAGTCATCAAAAAGAATGAAATAATGCCTTTTGCAGCAATGTAGGCGGAATTGAAGAACATCATGCTAAGTGAACTAACGCAGGAACAGAAAACCAAATATGGCACGTTCTCACTTTTAAGTGGGAGCTAAAGCAAGGATCCACAAAGACATAGAGAATGGTGTAATGGACACTGGAGACTTAGAAAGGGGAGGGGTAATGGGGTAGAGGAATGAAAAATCACCTATGGGTACAATGTGCACAGGTAGAGGTATAGGATACAGGAAAAACCCAGACCAAAAACTATTTTTACCCCTAAAGCCATTGAAATAAAAATTTTTTAAAAATGTGTCCTGTCATTTATAATCTTGTAAACTATAATCATGCAAGCCTTTTACCTTTTTTCTTTAAGAGTTAGAGTCTCGCACCGGGCTTGGTGGCTCAGACTGTAATCCCGCGCCTTTGGGAGGCTGAAGTGAGTGAATTGCCTGAGCCCACGGGTTCGAGACCCACCTGGGCAGCGAGACCTCATCTCTACAATAAAGCAAAAAATCAGCCAGGCATGGTAGCACATGCCTGTAATTCCAGCTACTCGGAAGGCTGAGGCGGAAGGATCACTGGAGTCCAGCGGGTCGAGGCTGCGGTGGCCGGGAGCAGCCACTGCACTCCAGTCTGGGTGACAGAGTGA
>NW_007115237.1:111167-191572 GCF_000164805.1 Carlito syrichta
AAAAAAAAAAAAAAAAAGTTGGAGTCTCTTTCTCTTGTCCAGGCTGTAGTGCGGTGGCACACTCACGGCCACCCCAGCATTAACCCGCTGGGCTCTGGTGATCCTTCCACCTCAGTCTTCCGGGTAACCAGAAGTACAGGCATGCGCTACCATGCCTGGCTAATTTTTAGATTTATTGTAGACACAAGGTCTCATCAAGGCACCTGGTCTGGTCTAAAACCCACGGGCTCAGGCCGTCCACTCACTTCAGTCTCCGAAAAGTGCTGGGATTATAGGCTGAGGCACCAAGCCTGGCCATGTTTTCCCTTTTCAGAAAAGTTTCTCAAAATATTATCTGGTAGAACACTCACATTCTACCAGCTGCATCTATAGGTATACAAGTAGTAATTACATTTCTTAATTTCGATGATAATTTTCTTTATTCTTTTTTTTCTCTACCCCCTGTCTCCCAGCACACACACAAACACACACACACACACACACACACACACTTTTTTTTATGTGTTGACCATTTGATGAAGAGTTATTCCTCTATATTTTGAGGTTTACTCTAATCACTTTTCAAGGGTTTTGTTGTAATACATCCCATATATAACAAAATTTTTGAGGAATGTCCAAATACTAATTGAATTACTCAAAATTGGATGATTATACCTCGTTTAGCTATAATTTTTGAATGTGAAGTCTCATGATTGAAATATCATATTGCATGCATAACAGATAGTCCTGTGTCCTGTAGTAACATACCTCACATTTGTATTATAGGATTAAATATGAATGAACACTCCATGGTGTACTATAAAGAATACTGTGACATTCAAGTGCTCTATTAACCAAATAAGCTTGAGAGCACTTGTTCTACCCTGAATAAACTTGATATTCGCAGTGTAGGTATGATGGAATTGTGATGAGTTTATGCAATGATCCATGGGGAAAAGAATTTTAATGTGAAATGTGAATAGTTAAAAAGCAATTATTTGTGACTGTATAACCCAAAACCATTATAATAGAGACTAATCCATTAGGCCACTTCTATATTCTTAGTCTTTCTCATCTCTGAACAAACTTTTTTTTTGCAGTAGAGTGATGACTTGAGATTGTTAAAATTCTAACTTACTCATTATTTTGTGAGAAATGCTTGTATCAGACAATAAGCAATCCTAGCAGAAAAACTTTTCCTCTGAGCATTTCCCTATTACCTACTTGGCTTTGACATGTGTCTGTGTTTGTAAACTTAACCTCAGGGTTGTTTTTTTTTTTTTTAAGTGAGGGCAATATCATTTCTTTAGACTGTATTTGCATTCTGAGGATCAAATACTCTGTGCATGTGTGTGTATGTGTGTGTGCGTATGATGGAATAAAGTAAAAGTACATTCAGGTTGTTGACTTCAAAGCGTTGAAGACTATGGAGTCTGTGGCTGGCCTGACCATGGCTGTATATGAGCTGAAAGTGAGCTTATTAGGTCTCCCTAAGGAGATGACAAAATGAAAATGATAGAGGGAACCCGTTGCTCCGTGGAACATGCGTGCACAGAAAATCCACGTAGGCGCCCTAGATCAGGCCGTTGAGCCGAGTGGCTATTTTCAAGGGTTTACACACTCACTCACCTAGCCTGCCATCTTGAGTCCCAACACTGCTGGATGTATAAACAGACACAATTTAGAAAACGGGTTGTATCTGGAGCAGAGTCTGTTCTGTTGCTTTATTAACAGTAGAAAACACTGCGGCCAAGAACATGCTGCTCCAATCACAATGCTGCTCCAATCACAATGATCCAATCTCAGGTTTTTAAAGCAGAAGCGAGTGACGCAGAAGTTCAGAAGATACTTCTCCCCACATGTAGCAACACTAAGGATTACTGATGGGAAAGTGCCACTCTTGGTCACTACTTGTTCATTCATTCATTCAGCAAACATTTCTTGAAAACCCATTCACTGCATCTTAGCCATGATTCTGAGCAGGAATGAAGAGTTAGGCAAACAAGAAAACAGCTTTAGCCAGTTGCAGAGATGCTTTGTCTGGTGATGTGCTTCTAGTTCTGCACTCTTTAAGACGCAGTAAGACAGATGCCCCAAAAGGCAATGGCTTCTTTTTATGATTGTGGAGGAAGGGATCTCTTGACAGAATATTGAAATGATTTTGCTCCTAATGAAACAGATGCTTCAAATACTTGTCCCACCCAAAAATGATTTTTCTTTCTTTCTTTTTTTTTAATGGTATGCTTTTGCTGTTAGTTGTCTTTTAATATGCAGGAGAGTCTTTGTTTGTTTTAGTGGGTGGTTTGCCCATGGACATTCCTCATTGTATGTTTAAATGAATTCCAGCAGAATGTAAGGTTTGAACTGTTTTTTCTTTCCTCTTCTGTGGTTGATCTTTATTAGTCCCTAAGCTTGTGTCATTCATTTTAAAGTCATTAGTTAAAATAAAAACAGAAACATTTTGGTTTGAAAGCACACAGAATCATTTCATATAAAATTTTCAGCAAACTCTTTTGTTGCCTGCTGCCTGAAACAGAGCAGGCTCCAAGCCCCCAAGCAAAATTTCTTTTTGAATGTGACAAATATTTTAGTTCCTCCTGAGCCAGATATAAAGAAAAAGAGTGGCTGAGAGCTACTCCTAAATGTTTAGCTTTTCCACAGGCTATGGTACCCTAACCTGTGGAACCTAACTATTGCAGGATTTAAGTTTTAGCAACATGTCTTCATAGAGAAGTCATTTCATTTTCATCACTTTTCTAAGCATATTCCTATTCATTTTCCATTCGACCCTCACCAAAAAAAAAAAAAGTAATAAAGCCATGTCCCTATCCTATGAAGAAGCTGGAAAAAAGAGAAATTAGTTCTATTGTATCCACAGTTGACAATGTCAGCAAGGGACAGACTGGGCCTCAAAACTACCGACACTAAAGCTAGCTCCCTATCATGTTCACTCTCTCTACAGTGGCCAGAGACATCACAGTGTATCTTCTGCAGGATAAAGAAGAAAGTCAGGAAGATTTGAAGTAACTCAACATTAAACCCACAAAACACTGTAAAGCAAGGCTTGAGTTCTGGGCCTCATGGTAAGGTCGTGAGCTCGTGGCTGCGGAAACCTTTCCAAACCTGCGCCACTCCCCCATCCCCCGACACATATGGGCTGTTGCTTCAGTTAACTGTGCTATCTGTTGGCTAATTTACCCACTAGCGTTATGTCTAAGACGAGTGATCATTCTGCTCGGAATATCACCACCTTCTCATTTGTGTGAAATGCCCCCTCACCTCTCTTCCTGGCCAAGCCTCAGTCCTCCAGGGTTGCCCATTTCCCAACCCTTCTCTCAGCGTGACTCAGCAAATCTTACTCCTCTGACCTGACCACTTGACATCCACAGTTACTTTCTAGTGCATAAAACTTACAGTGTAGCTTTTATGTACCTCAGAATCTTATTTCTATCATCTCATACATGGGAATGATATGTATTAGTGGCCCTCAATTTTGTAATTCTCCTAAAAACCTCTTTGTTGCCGTTTCACTTTTAACATCTAATTGAAATATATGAAAGCTGTGGTAGATAGGATGAAAAACAAGTTGGATAATATGAATAATAAATAGAATCACAAAATCATAGAATGTTGGAAGGATATTTGTATCACTTAGACTAGTGTTTTAATGCATTGCTTAGCAGTAAAACTCTTTCTTCCCCACAAAAATCTTTATAAGGAATGCTCCTAGTGCAATTGCTAAGTGTCACTCCTCTGGCAGGAGGGGCTTGATGGGAAGACTCCAGGCTCCTCTAATGCTCTCCTCCAGGAGAAACCCTCTGGCTCCACGAAACCCAGTCTGATAATCCACTGATCTAAGACAACCTCCACGCCAGGAAGCAGTCATCATGGAAGGAAACTGAAGTTTATTCAGGAAGATTAAGTGACTAGTCCAAGGTCACATAACTGGCTGGTGACAGAGCCAGCCCCAAACTCCACCCTGTGTGAGCTTCCACTTAGAAGCCTTTTCCTGTATCACATGGTATGACTAAATATTCTCGGGATGAATTCTCATGATACTTCATTCCTATTAATAGCAATAGAAAGATGTTCCTTCTCTTTCGTATTCCGTTGCAAAATGACCGCAGTATGAGTGGTTCTAGAAACAAAAGAGCGCTGCCTGCATCTACCGGCAAAAGCTCTTGGCCCTTACTCTCTGCCTCATGTCCTGCACCCGGCCTGTGTTCAGCGAATGTGTTCCCGGCTCTTGCCAGATGTGTGCTGTTTTCTGTGCAGACTTCTGGGTGGTCTTCAGGAACAGCCCCAAGTGGAATACTCTGCTTTGGTCCAGGCAGTCTGAGAATTTCTCACAGATAAAGTGCAAGCCTCTCCGAGTGTCACCTGAAGTCTGAGAACAGCAGGGCTCCCCTGACAGAGTTCCCACCGTGGTCAGCGCCGTTTGGTGGCGTTATAAGATGCCTATTCCTCCTCCACACCATCTTTTGGCCTGTGACCACTTGTTTGTTCACGTTACGCCCCGCATGGGGGCCTGTGTCAGCCTGGGAGCAGCAAGGCTCTTTCTAATGGTAAGTCCCTGGAGGGTCGACCCAGTAGATGCGGCTGACTCTGCTTGGTATCCAAGGCAGAACCGCAGGGGTGTGGGTGTTCTGGAAATGTCTTTTGGTGGCAGTGATGGCTGCTCCCTGGCGTAGAGAACACAGAGCTTGCTTCTTTTCATCTACAACATGAATTTAATCAGAACCCAGGATGAGCAGATCAACTGATGTTTGGAATGAAATAAGGGGACAGTGGAAAAAGCATCAGGCTAGAACTGAAAGAGAACTTGGATTCAGCATCAGCGGGCTCTCTTTCTCTGACCTCTGACTTTCTACCGCTAATTCATGTTGCAAATATTGCGTGGGACATACTTATACCAAAAACCATTTTTTGGATGTTTATCTGAATTTTAAATTTATCCAAATGTCCTGTGTTTTCTTTACTAAATCTGGCAACCCCAGTCTATTTCTTGAGGCTGTCCTTTCCTTTTCGTCCCACTCTTCCTTATCCTGTTTCAGACTCTGAACGTGCTTTCATCCTTCTAGCTGGTTCCCCAGCATTCAGTGGTCTCCAATCCGTCCTCCACTCCTGCCACAGGAGAGAGCTTCATTAAGGTCAAACTATACTGGCATTTTCTGGTTCCGAAATTCTCCGGTGACTCCCGGACTTGAAGTTCATCTGCATGACACTCAGGAGGCTGGCGGGGCCCTGGCTCCCTGTTCTGCAGAATCCCTCACCACTCTACCACGCACTTCATGCTCCCACCTTGGAGCGCATCTGGAGTTCTCTGACTACACCATGCTCTCATGCCTGTGTTGTTACCTCTGTCTGAGACTCCTTCTCTTTGCTTATTTGTTTGGTCACTGTTCCTGTAGAAAAATGCTTCCTCCTCCATGCAGCCTTTCCTGATCCCCTGGGTAGACTTTGTGCTCTTCCACATGCTTCCACGACAGCAATTGTAAGCCACGCTGTTTTGTTCGCTTGCTTTCCTGCGCCTTTTTTCATTCAACAGCAACAATAACAACAACAAATGGAAGCAAAACTAGAATTACTGAAACGAGAATTTTTAAAATCTGCTTTTAACTTGGAAGTCATGAGATTTTTTTTTGTAAGCTATATTATAGTACTGCAGGTTAGCTACAACTCCAACAAACTATTTTTCCATTTCTACTCCCCATATATTTTCTTTCCCCATATATTATATTATACTCCCCATATAATATTATTATTATATTATTATTATTATTTTGACTACAAGTGTGCACCACCATACCTGGCTAATTTTTACATTTTTTTTTTGTAGGGATGAGGTCTTGCTACGTTTGCCTAGACTGGTCTTGAACTCCTCGGCTCAAGCAATCCTCCTGATTCGGTCAGCCTCCCAAAGTGTTGGGATTACAGTCATGAGTCACCCGGCCCTAGACTTGTGTTTTATCTTTCTCACCTGTGTAGCTGTCTGAAACTCCACTCTTGCCTGCTCCTCCCATAGAATCGGCCAGATTCTCTCTGGAGCTTAAATCCTGGAGTTGAGGCATCCCTGGGTAAGGGTTTTGTCCTATTATTCCCCAAAGTGAGACGAATTAATGATGACATGCATTTAAAGCAACACAACTCAGAACCTTCTTCTGGATAATATTTCTATCTTCTCAAGTGCTCACGTAGCCAGATAATTCTTAAGTTCTATTTTTCCTGCAAAATATGATACCCTTGAGTATCCCATTCCCTCCTCCTGTAATGCGTATGTTCCTAAACTTTATTAAAGGTCAGCCTTCTGATCTTTGCTAAAAAAAACTGACCACAGGGAACCTCTGCATTCCCTGTGCTGGACAGTGTGAAAGCATAGAGAGAAGAAGGTCCATTGCTACAGACAGATGTGGGTTCAAAGCCTCATTCTGTCACTTAGTGTATAAGCAATCTCTCTCTCTGTATGTGTGTTTGTGTGTGTTTGTGTGGATGTTTTCTTTTACTTTTACTACAATTTATTATATATATCTAAATTTCTTCATTCCAACCCCCACAATTTTGTACATATTTTGAGAGCTAATCCAGTTCAAGTCTGCCCAGAGAATAGCACTGTCTAAGCACATGTTTATTTACTTGAAGTAGTTTATAACCACAGCTTTCAAGGTCTTCATCAGAAAGAATGAATAATTCCTAGAATTTAGCTATGGGATAAGGCTATGGAGAGAGATGAGTGAGATCTTTGGGAAAGAAAACCAATTTTCAATGGTTCTCAACTCATATTGTTAAGAAGTTGCCTGTTGCTGTTGAAACTTGATAGGTTTCTCTCCAAAAATTTGGGAGCCACTTATGTTTAATTTCTTCACCAGGATTCTATATCTATTCCTTTACATTTGCTTTGGTTAGAATATCCCTATGAAGCACATGGGAAAGTGGTAAATTTGAAACTGTGTGAGCTGTTTTGCCATAATTTCCTCTGGGCCCTTTTCTACTGGGGAATTTTTTGAGATCTGAGAAAACTTGGTGAAATGTTTATCAAGAAGTGATTTCTTACACAGGAACATAACTATCATTGCCTCTAAGAAACAAGTCCCTTCACATCTTCCAGCATGGGGCTTCCAAAAAGTAGCACGAAAGTCCAATGCTTCCTTCTGGCTTCCCTCTTGCTGGTTGTGGCCTTGTGTGCCATCTTCATTTTTCAGGTGACATTTTCCAGAGCTAGAGAGCTTTGTTTTTTGTTTTAAATTTCTTTCTGAAATTCATTGTGAGTCAAACATAAAAACTCCGTTTTTCTCCCCAAAGCACAGGTGCCACATTGGAGTCTGGCCTTCGCGCAGCTGACAGGAGGCTGCCACATGGCGGCGGCTGCAGAGAACTGTGGTAAGCCCACTCAGTGATGTTGGCGAAATATTGAAACTTTGCATGGAGCCTCCCTTTCATCAAGCTCTCAATCTATTGTCAGCCCGGGCGCTAGATTCGTTTGTTTGATCTCTGTGGTGGGTGAGTTTGGATTGATTGCTGCTGATTCATTATTCAGCCTCTGGCCAGTTGGCAGCAGAATTCAAAGCCTTTTCACACTCATTTATAATGTCTGAGAGCCCAATAATCGTGTTCTTTGGGGGAGAAATTCACCCCTTCGGGTGTTCAGTCAAAAGCTTTCTTGAGCGTTCACTATGTACAAGGCAGTTCCTTGGCATCAGGGACACAGCTCTGAGTAGGGAGTAGCCTCTGCCCATGGTGATATTTCCATTTACTTGGGGGGTGAACTCGGAATTATGATAAGGTATGCTAACTTCAAGAATATCGTAACACGTGACACTCTACCTGCCCAGCTGAGGTGCTCCTAACCCTGTAATGCTTAAAGGGTTCCTTAAGCAGACAATGATGGAAAGAGTGCAGGATGGAGTATGAGTGTAAGCTCCAGAAAGGTAGAGAGTGACTATGCCCTGCTGTCTCCCCATTGCATCTGCAGCACTTTGTCTCAATGCTGATTTGCCTCATTATTGGTAAGGCCTCCATATTGTGAAGCTGAACTAAGTTTGAAGACTCAGTAGTGTCATGGAACCCTAGAGATCTAGACAGCCCACTGTCTATACCACTGCCACTCACAGCCCATTGACGTTCACACACATGGATTCCCATGCGGTCATCATTTGAAGCATCCAATGTCCTGCTTAAGCCTAGAGTTCTGATCTAAGCTAGTGGTTCTCACATTTGTTCATCTCAGGGCTCCACAATATTCTTAAAAATCATTGAAGACCCTGACAACCTTTCATTTCTTAGGTTATACCTATGAAAATTTGCTGGCTGGGCAAGCAAATGGTGGCTCAAGCCTGTAATCCCAGAGTTTTGGGAGACCGAGGGAAGAGGATTGCCTGAGTTCAAAGGTTTGAGACCAGCCTGGGCAACTTGGTGAGATCTCATCTCCACAATAAATCAAAAAATTAGTCAGGTGTGGTGGCACATTCATGTAGTTCCAGCTACTTGGAAGGATCATGTAGTTCCAGCTAGGACAGAAGGATCGCCTGAGCCTAGCAGGTCAAGACTGCAGTGGCTATGAGTGTGCCACAGTACTCCAGTGAGACTCCAAATCAAAAAAAGAAAAAAGAAAAAAAAGAAGAAGATTTGCCATAGTAGAAATTAAAATTGAGCAATGTTTAAAGCACAGGAATATACAAGCACACATCCCATTCATTATCAAAGCAATAAAGTTAAATGGTTTATCTTCATGGACCAATTAGAATTGCCTTAGAGATTTTCAAGGATTCCTGGACTATACCCTGAAAACGACTGATGTAGAGTGATTTGCCCATGCACATGAGGGCTAGCCCTTATAGGACTGGAGCTTCAAAGAATACAGTGGTTTTCAAGGCATATGTCATGGGCCCTAGTGACTTGTTTCTTCTTTGGCTGTTCATCTCTCTACTCATCTCAGTGCATATCCAGTTTGTCTCTTTTTACTTTCATTTGTCATTCTTGATTCTAATGTTTTACCTAATAAGTGTTTGATTTCTCCAGTGTTGATCTTGGTCTCATAGATGAACTTTGATCAATGACTTGAATAAGACACAATTTAGATATCATAAAGTTCACCCTGTCAAATTGCACAGGTTAGTGGTTTTTAGTATATTCATGGAACTGTGTAATTATCACCACTATCTATTTCTAAAACCTGTTCAATGTGCCCCAGGGTATTCTGTATCCACTAGTAGTCACTCTCGAATACCCTTCCCCTCAGTCCATGGCCATCATAGATCTACTTTCCATTTCTACAGCCTTGACTATTCTGAGCTTTTCGCATAAATTAAATTATACAGTATGTGGGCTTTTGTGCCTGGCCCCATCACTTTAGCATAATATTTTAAAAAGTCAACTATGTTATACTATGTATCATTACTTCATTCCTTTTTATAAATGAAAAATATACATATTTTGATGTATCATATTTTGTTTATCCATTTGTCAATTGATGGATAGATGGACTGTTTCCACTTTGGGGCTATTATGAATATTGTGTACAAGTTTCTATATGGACATATGTTTTCATTTCTTTTGGGTACACATCTAAAGGTGGAATTCCTAGGTCATATGGTAACTCTATGTTTAGCATTTTAAAGAACTGCCAAACTTTATAAAGGAATGTACCATTTTACATTCTTACTGCCAGTGAATGAAGGTTACAGTTTTTTCATATTTTCTTATGGTCTATCTGTGTGATTATAGCTCTTCTGGTGGGTGTGCCATGGTAACTAGCTGTGCTTTGTATTTGTATTTGCCTAATGATGACTGATGCTAAGCATCATATTGTGTGCCATTTTCATATCTTCCACAATAAGATGTCTGTTAATAGATTTTTTTTTGTTTTAATGATACACACACACATATACATTCTTAGACATAGGCATCTTATCCGATGTATGATTTATAATGTTTTCTCCTATTTTGTGAGTTGTCTTTTGACCTTCTGGAGGCTGTCTTTTAAGGCATGAAAGTCTTAATTTTTTACAAAGTCCAGTTCATCTGTTTTTTTCTTTTAGTGACTGTGTTTTGGTGTCTTATCTAAGAAACTGCTGCCTAACCCAAGTTCACAAAAATTACTATTATGTTTTCTTCTAAAAGTTGTATAGTATTAGCCTTTACTTTTATGTCTATTTTTAACTTTGCAGTCGTTTTTGTTTATGGTATAACATGTAAAGTGGGCATCCAGTTTCATTCTGTTGCATGTGGATATCCAGATCTCCTACCACCATTTGTTGAAAAAAAATATTTTTTCCTTATTTTTAGATGGATTTTTAATACTTTCTTTTTAGCTCTGTCGGTCTGGAATACCTTGATAACAGTTCCAACTAGCCAAGCCTTCCCTCTCCTACCTTCTTTCTCTTTAGAGTTTCCCGGTCTCTTGTGAGAGCAGATTGGGCAGCCTATTGTGATCTTTAAGGACATTTGGGACACTCTGTCTTAGCAGTGGACCTGCAAATGTTTAGGCAGAGAGGGTACTTGGGACTTCAAAGTCTAAATAAACAGATCTTGTCCACCTTCTACTTTAATTGAATATGTAGCTCAAGTAGATTTCTTCTTTTAAAAATATGATAATAATGATGAAACAGAGTTTTCAGTATACCTGATCATTGGCTCTTTTTCAGTATCTGCAGTTAATTGTAAGGATAGAATTTTTTTTTTTTTTGAGTTGGAGTCTCACTCTGTCGCCCAGACTGGAGTGCAGTGGCTGCTCCCGGCCACCGCAGTCTCGAACTGCTGGGCTCCGGTGATCCTTCCGCCTCAGCCTTCCAAGTAGCCGGAATTACAGGCATGCGCTACCACGCCCGGCTGATTTTTTGATTTATTGTAGAGATGAGGTCTCGTTGCCCAGGCGGGTCTCGAACCCGCGGGTTCAGGCAATCCACTCACCTCAACCTCCCAAAGTCGCGGGATTACAGGCTGAGCCACCGAGCCCAGCAGATAGAATTTTTTAAAATGTGAAAGTTACTGCTACAGGTTTGGAATATGGTTTAAAAAATGCTATATTTTCTTATTTTCTTCTTTAAATTATTCCATTTTAGTATCTACAAAATTAGGAGTTGAAACACTATTGAATTTAACCTAGATATGTCCCTATCAGATTAGTCAGTTCAGGTAGTCTGAGAATTTAGATGTATTTGAAGGAGAAAATATGACAATTACTGGGACTTTATTGAGTTGTTTTTATAGACCAAGATCTTTGCTAAAGATTTTGTATACATTTTTAATTTAATCTAGACAATTCCTCATAAAGTAATACTATACCTACCTCTACACCTTCAAAACAAGTACAATTAAGATTTAGAGGAGGTAGGTATTCAGCTACCAAAGGCCACAATTTTCATGTGGTACAATTGAGCTCTAACTAGGAAGTTTTACTGAACAGTTTGAATTTTTAATCATTGCCCTGGAAAGTTCTAGGAAACCTACTTATCCAATTTTTCCACGTTTGAAGTTATTTATGGTAGAATATATCTTGGGGCTATGGGATTTTTTTTTTTTGAAATGAGGGCAGGGATGTTCAATAAATAACAATACTCAGTTTTGCTTTGATTCATAATCAGTTAAATTGAGAAAAAGACAAAAGTACTACAGGTACACTAACCTGAAGAACACACCTAAATGCCTGAGGCAACGTCCCTAGTTAGAAAAGATGAAAAGCTAATTGATCACCCAAATCTTACTGAAACCTAGGGCCACAGATCACAATAATATGACTGAAAAATGAGATTATCACTCAATCTGTGTAGGACCAGGACTGCAAATGTATAAACTCTCCCTGGGCTTAATGGGAGAAAGCTAATAATGCCTACCAGCAATCTGAAAGGCCCTTTGGACTCATGGATAAACATTGGTCTTCTTGATATAAATTCAGAGTAATCGCAGAATAGTAGTAGTTAGTTGAACTGTAACATTTTGTAGGGCGAAGGGAATGGTTTTGTTAGCATCAGAGATCTCCACAGCCCTAACTCCTGGTTGGACAAATGAACAGTTCTAGGGGTTAGTGTTAAAGGTCAGAAGCCTTAGTAGGAGAGAAAAGTCTAGGTGAAGTTCCCCGAAATGGAGTAGTTGCTTTAATGATGCAATTGTTGTGCAACTTCCAACCATGGCAAAGACAACAAGAGTATGAACATTTTGGAGAAGTCCGTGAAGGGGGAGCATTCAGAATGTAAGGACTTCTAAGCTGCCCAGGGAGTACAGTGAGGGAGCCCTCATACCTCAACCTGAGAAGGAAAAAAAGGGATTGTAGACCACCATATGAAGCTGTACAGGACCAAAGGGACACGCTTCTAGGCAGTCGTCCGGGAAAACCTGGTCAGTGAGAGCTGAAAGACAGACAGAGCTTTTTGCAAAAGGTGTTCATTTTAGTATTATTTGTTATGGTAAAAAAATGGAAATTGTACCAATGTCATAGTAATGGAATATTTGCCGAAGTTATGATTTAGTCATATGATGGATATTATACAATCATTAAAGTTAGGGTTTTAAGGATTGTATTGGTACTTTCTGATGGAATGTTTAATGATAAAAGCATGATGCAAAATTATATGCACAATATTATTAAAATTATAAAAGTATACGTGGACTTAAAAATTGAATAACTTTAGTTATTTGTACAAGATTCGAACTCAAAAAAACTAGAAAACAGGCCGGGAAAATAAGTAATCAACATTTAAATATGTATATATGACATTATTCCAAGAAGAAAAATAAATTATAAAATGACAATGTCAGAGGTGAATGAAATCTTACAATTGATCATGAGAAACCCTAATTTGGGGATGAAAAAACTGAAGCCCAAAGAGAAGTGATTTATGGTTGAGTAAGTTAGTGACAGAGCTGATGTGCAAATGTATTTTCATATTTCACTTAAACTAAACTTCTTGAAAGATCTTTCTGCATCCCCTGATGTGACTATCTCCCTCCCTTACTTCCCCCCCTTCTTCACCATTACAGGCCCGTGAAGGGTTTTGGAAAAGTTGAGTTAAGTCAAGAATGCTGTGCTATGTCCAGCAATGTAACTGTATTTCTGATCCATTCACTCCAGTTGAAGAAAGTATATCAGAGTACAAAGGACTAAAGATTATGTGGCAATATGGATATTAGATAATTCTGTGATTATTTGAAAATTCATTGGAAATTTGAATAATTTGTTATTAGTGAAAAAATAATTTTGTATTCACCTTGCACTTCATCTGAATGCAGACTTTACAGTTAAAAGAGATGCTTGAGGTCATCTAAGATCTGACTTGTACTTTAGAACAGGAAAAAAAAACTTAAAAGATCCCACATTAATTAGGAAAGCACCCAAGAAAGAAGAATTTCAGTCTTGACTTCCTAAAATGTGATTGAAAGATCCTATTTTAAAGCAGTGGCAGCCATTCCTTCCATGTTTCTCTCTATCCCATCCAAGTGGAGTAGCAGAATAACTGTGCATTTATCACAGACCAAGATACTGATGTTCAGAGCTTCTCATGGGAATCAGGGATCTTCAGCAATACAGGATCAGCCCATCTTCTGCCTACATTTCTCACACTTCCAACTAGAGGTCATCTGTCATATGAATAAAAAGGTCAACTATTGGAAAGGCATAACGATCCTTATTATGTAAATAGCAAACATTTAAAATGCCTCAGGAAAAAAAAAAACTGATAATAGGAAAGGGAGAAAATATACAAATAAGCAACCACAGTTATTTACAATAACTTTCTCAGGCCTGTATACAAGGCTTGTTAGCAGACCAAACATGAAAAGGGATATAAAAGATATGTCATTATTAACCAAATTTATCCTTAACAACATAAAACACTGCACCTAAAAGTAGCAGAATACATTCTTTTCAAATCAACATTAATCATTTACCAAGATATATCATATCCTGGGCCATAAAATTAGTCCTAATAAATTTTTAAAAATCTGACATCTTGTAAATTATGTTATTTTATTATAGCATTTGAATTAAAAATCAACAGCAATTTGATGTATAGAAAAAATCTGAATGTTTAGACAATAAACAACATACTCCAAAGTAACTCCCAGGTCAAAAAATATCACAAGAAAATTTTAAAATATTTCAAAATACATTTCTAATATGTAAAATCTTAATAAAGAATACATCATACTTAATGGTAAATATTGAACATTTTTGTTCCAAGAAAGAGACAATTAAACATATTACCTCTAATCACTGCCACATAACATTGTGCTGGAGATTCCAGTCAAGGCAATGAGACAAATAAAAGGGAAAAGAAAAAGGAAAAGGAGAAGGACAAAGAGGAGACAGGAAGGAGGAGAAAAGGAGGAAAGAGGAGAACAAAATGTAAAAAGAAGACACAACCTCTTATTCATGGATGCTGCGATTGCTTATAAAGTCTAAGGGATCTATAGAAAGAAATGCACTGATATTAGTAAGTGAAATCAGTAAGATCACAGAATACAATGCCAACAAAAAAAGCAGTTATATTATTTTGTTTATAATTCAGCTGTGTTCAGTATATTCACATTGTTCTGAAGTAGAGCCCCAGAATTTTTAAATCTTGCAAATCTGAAACCCTATACCTATTAAACAACTCTCTTATTTCCTTCTCGCATACCCTGGTAATCACTATTCTACGTTCTGTGTCTTTGAATTTAACTTTAGATACCTCTTAGGAGTGGAATCACACAGAATTTGTCTTTTTGTGCCTAACTTACATCACTTAGCATAATGTAATCAAAGTTCATTCATGCTGCAGAATGTGACAGGACTTTTTTAAGGCTGAAAAATATTCCATTGCATGTATACACCTTAGTTTGTTTATTCATTCACCCCTTGATAGACATTTGGGTAGCTTCCACCTCTTAGCTATTGTGCATTATACTGCTGTGAATGTGGGTGTGAAAATATCTTCTGGAGACCCTGCTTTCGATTCCTTCTGATATAGTGAGAGGGAGCCCCCAAAATGGAATTTATTAATAACAATTGTGTATTTATTTTTACATGTTTAAACTTAAGTCACCTTCAAAGTACTCTTCATTTCATGCAATGCACCTATTGAGATGCTTTTTCCACTGCTCAAAACAGTTTTTGAACTTGTCAATTTTGATGCCTTTTAGTGCTCCTGTTATTTTTTTGTTTCACCTCTTCCACTTCTGCAAAATGTTTCCCTTTGAGGATTTGTTTTATCTGGGGAAACAAAAAAATGTTGCTTGCGTGAAGTCCGGTAAATAGGGAGGGTGGGGCATGGATGCCATGCTATTTTGGGTCAAAAACCACTGAACATTCAATGTGGTATGTGCTGGTAAATTACCCATCATTGAAACAGGCAAACACATTTAAAGCATCTCCAAAAAAAATTCACTGAAGCTGAATGTCGTCTCTTGCAATAATGCTAGTTGGTGCACTGATACTGATGAGTTCCCAGAACACTTACTTTGTAGGTGAAGCCTTTACTACAAGGGGCCTGCCCTCCAAAAAATAATTCCATGTTTTGTGTGTGTGTGTTTGTGTGTCCCCTCATATACCCAAAAGTCAGATAGCTGGATCTATTTAAAAATAGAGCTGAAGTTCTATTTTTAAATTTTCAAGAAATTATCATACTGTTTTCCATAGCCATCACACCATTATATCTTACTAACATTATACAAGGATTTCAATTTCTCTGTTTCCTCAACAGTTAGGATCTATTTTTATTGATAACTAGCACCTTACTGAATGTGAGGAAATGTCCCAACATAGTTCTGATTGGCTTTTCTCTCATGATTAGTGAAGTTTAGCAACATTACATGTATTTACTGGCCATTTGTATATTATCTTTGGAGAAATGGAGTCTCTTCAAGCTTTTTGTCCATTTTTAAATTGGATGGCTTGATTTTTGTTGGTGAATTGTGCAAGTTCTTTTATGTTCTGAATATCATTCCTCTTTTATCAGATGTATAATTTGCAAAAAATTTCTTCCATTCTGTAGGTTGCCTTTTCATTCCGTTAACTGTGTCCTTTAGTGCACAAAAGTTTTTCAGTTTGATGCAGTCCCATTTGTTTTATTTTGGCTTTTTTTGACTGTGTTTTTGGTGTCAAAAAAAGGAATCATTGTTACATGCAGTGTTGGAAAGCTCTTCCTCTATATTTCAGTTTTACAGTATTAGCTCTTACATTTAGTTGTGATTAAACCTAATCATTTCTTAGGTGTGATTAAACCTAAGAAAAAAATTGCCAGTAGTGGGAAGTTGCTGAGGTGGGGGTGTATTGGCAGTGGGATTCTAATTGGGGAGGGGGGCGCACCTCATCAAAAGAGAAAAAATAAAAAACAACCTAATCATTTTTAGATAATTTCTGTATATACTATAAGGGTCCAACTTCATTCCTCTACATGTGGCTATTCAGTTTTTGCCACATCATTTATTGGTGTGACTTTCCAATGGAATGGTCCTGGAACCTTTGCTAAAGATCATTTGACTGTATACACTAAGGATTATTTCTGAGTTCTCTATTCTATTCTATCAGTCTGTCTATCATTATGCCTGTACCACAGTGTTTGGTTACTTATGGCTTTATGATATGCTTAGAAATCAGGAAGTAGAAGTCTTGAGACTTTGTTCTTTTTCAAATATGCTTTGGCTATTTGGGGACCTTTGAGATTCCATTTGAAATTTATAATAAGTTTTTTATTTTTGCAAAAAATACCATTGAGATTTTGATAGAGAATGTGTTGAATCTATAGATTGCTTTGGGTAGTATGAACATCTTAAGTCTTTCAGTCATGAGCATGGGATATCATTCCATCTCTGTGTCTTTAATTTCTTTCAGCAAATTTTTGGGGTTTTCGCTGTATGTCTTTCACCCTCTTCATTAGGTTTATTCCTACGGACTTTATTTTTGGTACTATTGTGAATGATATATATATATTTAATATATTTAATTTCCCTTAGGATTGTTCATTGTTAATGCAGAGAAATACAACTTTGTGTTAATTTTGTATTCTGCAATACTGCTGAGTTCATTTATTAGTTCTAACAGGGTTTTTTTTGCAGAATCTTCAGAGTTTCTACATTTAATTGCAATCAGAGACAATTTTACGTATTCATCTCAAATTCAGATGCCTTTTGATATTCTTTTCCTTGCCTAATGGTTCGGGCTAGAAGTGGTGAGAGTGGGCATTCTTTTCTTATACTTGACCTCAGAGGGAAAACTTTCAGTCTTTCACCATTGAGTATGATATTAGATGTTGTATTTTCATTAATGGCCTTCATTAAGTTGAGGCAGTTTCCCTTTCTACTTTGTTGACTTTTTTTTTAATCAAATAAGGATGTTAAATCTTGTCAAGTTCTTTTTCTGCATCAATGAAATGATTATGTGATTTTTGAACTTCATTCTATTAGTGGTAAATTTTATTGATTGATCTTTATATAGTAAATCATCCTTGCATTCCAGGAGTAAATACTACTTGGTCATGCTGTAGAATCCTTTTAATGTACTGTTGAATTTGGTTTGTTTGTATTTTCTTGAGGATTTTTCATCAATATTCATCAGGGAGATTGGTTTGTGGTTTTCTTTCTTTGTGGTGTCTTTGTCTGACTTTGTGTGTAATGCTGACTTCATGGAATGAGCATGGAAGTGTTCCCTTGCCTTTAATTTTTTGAAAAGGTTTCAGAGGATTGGCATTAGTTTTTAAAATGTTTTGTAGAATTCTTCAGTGAAGCCATCTGGTCTGGGCTTTCATTGCTGAGAGATTTGTTTATTATTGGTTCAACCTCCATACTTGTTCCTGTTCTATATAGATTTTTATTTCTTTATGATTCAACTTTGGTAGATTATGTGTTCTAGTAATTTATTTTTTTATAGGTTTTCCAAATTGTTTGTAATATTCTCTTATAATTGTTTTATTTGTATGGCATTGACTGTATTATCCTCTCTTTCATTTATAATTTTAGTTTTCTGAGTCTTCTTTTTACTTAGTTAATTAAGCTAAAGCTTTGTCAAGTTTGTTGAACTTTTAAAAACCAACTCCTAGCTTTGTTGTTTTTTTAATTGTGTTTCTGTTCTCTACTTCATTTAGCTCTGCTCTAAGCTTTATTATTTTCTTCCTTCTGCTTGCTTTGAGTTTTGTTTATTCTTTTTCTAGTTTCTTGTGGTATAATTTTTGATTGATTTGAAATCTTTATTTCTTTTTAGATGTATCTGTTACAGTTCTAAATTTCTTTCTTATCATTGCTTTCATTGCAACCCACATGTTTTAGTATGCTGTATTTTTATGTATTTATCTTAAGGTTTTTTTTATAATTTCCCTTTTGACTTGCTCTTGGAAATATTTTGCTTAAGATTGCATTATTTAATTTTCACATGGATTTTACACATTGTTTGTGCTACTGATTTGTAGTTTCATTTCATTATCAGAAAAGATAGTTGGTATAATTCAATCTTAAATTTTAAGACTTGTTTGGTGGTTTAATATGTGTTCTATCCTGGAGAATGTTCCATGTACACTCAAGTAAAATGAATATTCTGCTTGTGGTGGTGGTGTCTTAAATAGGTTTATTAGGTCCAAATGGTATGTAGTGTTGCTCAAGTCCTCTGTTTTATTCATCTTCTGTCTGCTTGTCCTACCTATTATTGAAAGTAAGTTATTGAAGTCTCTGGATATTATGGTATTCCTGCCTATTTTTCTCTTCAATTATGTAAAAGTCTGTTTCATATATTTAGAAACTAAAAGGATCAGTGTACAAATATTTATAATTGTTATATTTTCTTGGTAAATCAGCTCTTTCACTAATATAGAATACCTTTCTTTGTCTCTTGTAGCTGTTTTTGATTTAAAGTCCATTTTGTCTGACATTACTATAGCCATTTTTGCTATATTATGGTTACTATTAAATGGAATATCTTTTTCCACTCTTTTACTTTCAGCTGATGTGTCCCCTTAAATCTAAAGTCAGTCTTCTGTAGACAGCATATGGTTGCATGCTGTTTTGTTTTGCTTTTCTAAACTCAAGCAATCTATGTATTTTAAGAGGTTTAATCTAATTACAGTTAAAGTAATTACTGATAGGAACATACTCACTGTTATCATTTTGTTTGCTGTTTTCTGTGTCTTGTCCCTTTCTTGTTTCTCCTTTCCTCTCTTACCGCCTACCTTTGTCCTTCATTTTTGCAGTGATATGCTTTCTCTTCTCATTCCTTTTGTATACATTCTATAAATGTATTTTGTGGTTATTATTAAAGTTGTGACATTCAATGTTAAACGGAAAACAATGTAATTTCAATTGCAATATAAACTTTAATTTCACTCACTTGTATCTCTTATCTATAGAAAGTCAAGCAATTAAAACATAAAATTTGAAATATTTTATTTATAATATCATACAAAATATAAAGTTTATTAACAATTCACTCCATACTGAAAACCATAAAATACTGCGAGATAGCTTTTTAAGTAAACTACACTAAAAGAGAGCTTAAAATGTTAAGCACATTTTTAAAAATTGGATGACCCTTATATCCGATCCAACAATTTCACTCCTAGACATCTATCCAAAAGAAATGTAAATGTATGTACACAAAAAGATTTAAGCAAAAATATTTACAATACATTTATTCATAAAATTCCAAAATTGAAAAAAAACAGCCTATTAACAGAAAAATTTGCAAACAAGTATTAGTGCATTTATAGAATGGAATATTACTCAGCAATAAGAAAGAACTGCTGATATTTACTCCAATATGAATGGATCTCAAAAAACTTTATGTCATGTGAAAAAAAACAGGCTCAAAATGTATACTCATATGATCCTATATATGTATAATTCAAGAATAAACAAAACTAATTTGTGGTCATAGAAATCAGAATAGTATGAAGTGAGAAAACAAATTGGTAGTAGGCTTGAAATTTGTCTATATCTTGATAGTGATAATGATTACATAGGTATATACACGGGTATTTACATTTGTTATAATGCTTCAAATTAAAATTTAAGATCAGTGCATTTTCTGTAAGTATATTCTCCTTAAAGCTTATATACATATAAAAGTATTTTTCTCAAATTCCACATTCTTACATCTGCGTCACCCTCTTACAAGCTTGACAAATGCTTAAAGGATGTTTTGTTGTCTTTCTCCAAAGAAGAATGGTGGTTCAGCATAAAGGGCACTCACTGTCACTGAGGTCCAATCTGGGTCCAGTTTTTCTCTGTCATTTACTCATTGTAAGGCGCAGTGCTGTTCCCTTATCTATGCCAAGGAGTATGCCAGGCAAAAACTGCTCTTAAAAAACTGGCCTAGTGAACTATGAGTTTTTAAGTAATCCTCTGTTTGCCCCTTGAAAAAATTTTCTCTCATTTTGCAAGCTCATTCCTTAGCACATGTGCAGAACTCTATATTCACAATCACTTGGTCTGCTGTTGGAACGAGGACTCCATAGGGCTCACAGCCTGTGTCTTCTTGGTTATCAGTCCTCACTTCCTCTTCAAAGAACATATACCAGCAATTCAAATGGGGAAACTGGGCTGTCAGGAAGATCATTCAGAACATAAAGTAGTCTCTACACAGACATGAGTTCATTTTCTTTGTGTAGCTTACCCCACCAAGCAATGAGGAAACAGAAAAACATGGACCGTTAATTGATAAAATAGGAAAGATCAAACACACGTCAGAGAGCAGAGCAAGTCTTCCCTTCAACTGTAGATGTTCCTAATTTGGAAACATCTGAAAATGATTTACTTGTGAGATGTTCAAGTTCAGAAATGGAATATAAGCCTTTTCTACAAACACTTTATCTGCATTGTGGTTTATAATGTAGGCAATTCAGAAATACTCCATAAGGAGTTCTAGGAAGAGGAAAAGGCCATCTGGTCCATTATTCTTGACTTTCTGTTTTAGTTTAATCCTACCTGCCTGAATTTTCACTCTGTCCTTTAATCCCTTCATTTTCTAGAAAAGGACCAAAGTGGTTATTGAACTCATTTATACTGTTGCCTTCAACAGCCTCATCTGGTAACCTTTTCCATATGCTTCTTAGCCTTCACTTTAAAATAAAAGAAAATCTGCCCACTTCCTTCAGTGTTTATATATGTTTAATGTGACATTTTACTCTTCAGGCTTTTAACTGTTTTCCAACACTAAATAATGAATTTTTATCTCTTTGATTTCGTTTCTACATAATCTCTAGTTTTGTTTTGTTTTGTTTTTTTCACTTTAATTGTTTTCAGTGGCAGAAAGTTAAGGTGTTTCAAAATATCTTTGTGGTTTGATAACTTTATCCCACACTCAATTTTTCAAAATTGGAATGTTTATTAGGTAATACACAGTTAAAGAGTAAAATGACCATGGATATTAGTTAGGATAAAGTAACAAGTTGTAGTAAAAAATACTCAGTAACAATATGTAATTTTCAATTCCTTGGTACAACACAAGACTTTTTTATTGCTCCCACTACATGTCCAATGAAGGTCAGCAGCTAAACTCTGTTCATAGTAGTCATTCAGTATCCCAGAATGATGAAGATTCCCTCATGGTAATATGTGCTTTTTTTGATCACTCTGTCAGGGTGTAGAAATATGGTGGATGCACACTAGACCTTAATTTCAGTCCCTCGGAAGTAACATATTTTACTTTATTCACATTTTATTGAGCAAAACAAATCATATGACTGCCTAAAGTTGAGGGGGTAGAGAAGTGCATTTCTTTTATGCCAAGAAGGAGATGTTCTGAGAAAATTTGATGAACAGTTCTAATGACTACCATACCAAATGATACTGAATATGTGGACCCCAGTGGATGCTCCTAGTTTAAGGACTATGGCAGTGCCTGGCCAGGACTAAAAAAATCCTGCATATTTGAGTCTGGACAAGGGGCTGAGAAGTGTCCTTTTTTATTGACAAAGCAGAGCTCAACTTCCAAACGCTAAAGAGCATTATTTGCTGCTCAAAGTGCTTCATGTTTTCCCACATTGTTCCTGGCTCAAGATCTGCAGGCATTGATATTAATTCAGGAGGATATCAGAGGCCAGGTACTGAATGAACAGAGGGTAAGAGGAAAGAGGTGACCAGAAGCAGCCCAAACAGCAGGCAGCATAAAATGGTATAGGGACAATGACCCTTGACCTTAGTATCAGGGTTAAGTAAATCCACACAAGAACATAGCTCCTGCTAAGAC
Source organism: Carlito syrichta (assembly GCF_000164805.1). NCBI lineage: Eukaryota > Metazoa > Chordata > Mammalia > Primates > Tarsiidae > Carlito > Carlito syrichta. The sequence goes on from NW_007115237.1 coordinate 133,288, forward strand.
TCTAATTCCTATCTTCTGGATCTTATAGTTCAAGGGAATTTTAAAACTTTTAAACCACATTCACATAGACTATTCAATAACATTTACTGAATGTTGCAAAAAATAGTGGTGTCTTTTTATCAAAAAATAAAATATTTTCTCTACCTATGAGATGCAAACAAGTGGGCCAGTGCTTGAGTGTGAGATACAAACAAGTTTAATACATAGATTAAAATATGACCATTGCTGTAATGGCATACAGGGAATACCTGCTAAGTCAGCTATCTTATACATTGGGGGTAGGAATATGTTCTGAAGGTTTCAAAGTAACATGATGACGATACCTACCAGAACAAGAAAGAGACGAGAATATGGAACTAGACTGAGGGAAAAGCATTTATGAGGACATGGAAACTGATGATATGTGACTAGGAGGCAATTGGTAACAGGGGCAGAGTTTAAGACTTGTAACAATATTCTCAGGTGGTGACATGCCTGCCAAATTTAGTGTGGGGCATGTGATCCTAGACATAGGGTATTATTTCATAGCATGTAGGGGTGTCTCTAGAATTATCTGTTGACGTCCACTCTTCCACTCTCTTAAAAGCCCCTAATGTAAGCCAGGCTCGGTGGCTCAGCCTGTAATCCTGCACTTTGGGAGGCTGAGGTGAGTGAATTGCCTGAGCCCGTGGGTTCGAGACCTGCCTAGGCAACTTGGCGAGACCTCATCTCTACAATAAATCAAAAAATTAGCCGGACATGGTAGCGCCCGCCTGTAGTTCCAGCTACTTGGAAGGCTGAGGTGGAAGGATCATCTGAGCCCAGAAGGTCAAGGCTGGGGTGGCCAGGAGCGTGCCTTTGCACTCCAGTCTGGGCGACAGAGTGAGGTTCCAACAACAACAACAAAAAGCCCCTAATATCATGCACACCCTTGGCCTCTCATATGATTACTGGTCCATCATGGAGGCAGAACAGTTTATTGTGCCTTTCATGGCATCAAAGTTTTCCCCCAACCTCACCATGTACTGCTCTCTTTAACTCTTCTGACTCTGTTTTCTTGAAAGGAACTTGAGTAGATTTTAAATTTATATTTTAACAGCAAACATGATATTCCACCTCTGCTTCATTGGTGCAGGTTTAGCACTGTTATTTCTACAATATCAATCAACTTGGTGGGTGAAAAAAATATTTCCAGAATCCAACATAAATCCAACATAAATACCAACAGGAAAGTAAGCAAAGGCATGACACGTGTCCTGTGGAGCACTCTCACGATAGGGTGGCACAGGAGGGAGCTTGTTGACTGTGACTGTCTACTGTAGGGGGCACCTGCTTATTAACCCGAAGTTGGTGTCAAGTTCTCTGCACACTTTCCTCTTGACTGATTGCATAGGTAGTCCTCAAAGTGTAAAGAACAACATCAAAGTCTATCAGTATTATGAAAGAAACTTCAACGTAATTTGGCACAGGTTATCATGTTACCAGTTATCCTTCTGAAAAAAACTTCCAACTCCTTATCATGGCATTGAAACTTCTGAAATCCGCATCCACCAACATTTCCAGTTTCTACAGTGATGTACATTGTAGTTTAGCTGTAGTGAACGGCTGCCAATTTTCCAAGTACAGTTGTTGCTTTCAGACTTCTGTGTGTTTTTTTCTTCAAAAACTCTTTTCTCAGCACAGAATACAATATCATTTTCTGCCCATCATAAATTCCTCTGTTTCAAGCTCTAGGGTGAGTGACATCACTGCCATAATGACTGTTTTGTTCCCTGTAGTCAGAACACATCATGTCTTTCCTTTGGCTTGTACCTCTATTAGAGAACTTATTGAATTTTTGTTTGTTTTGATGGTAGAGGATACATACAGTCTAGCCCCAATGATGGCCATAACTAATTTCAAAGATCTGTTTGCTTAAGGACAGCCTGTTACTGTTCCACATCTGCACCCACTAAATCTCAGTGGAAAAGAATGATCTGTCCAGAAAGAAATGAACCAAAGTGGTAGACTGCTATTTGCATGGAATTGGGGAGGGATCCAGCCGACTGGCCGTGGGGCTCAGCAGTGACTGGGTGTGGAGTTATATACTGCTGACGAGCCATGTCTTGTTACTTCCGAGTGGCACATGGGGTCTTGGGGGAAAAAATGAGCTGTGTCCTCAGATTCATATGTGTTGGAAGGACTGGGATTGCAGGAGGGATTTGGTAAAGGATTGTGAAAGGAACAACAGGATTCCTAAGATGAAAAGAAAATTCCATTTATCCCACCAGAAGTAAAGGTGGAACATGGCCAGTGCTGATACTAAGTGATTAAGCAACAGACCCTGGGAGGAATGAAAATGGAGCTCTGTTCCAGTGTGGTGCCCAGCACTTGAATTTACTCAGTCTTGATCTTCCCGGAGACACGTCTACACCAGGAAGGAGAAAGATGTGGTAAACTAAGAAACACCACACTGATGTTCAATCAACTCCTTTCTAGGGGCTTCCTTTTTTCTCCTCCTTTTCCTCCACAGACCAGGACTTGAAACCAGAAGTCTGTTTTCCATAAGACATAGAGAAAGTGAGTATGGAAGTCAAGAGTGGATGGATGCCACCCTATAAACCAATGGGGGCAGAGTGCTAGCCACAGGACACGTGCCTGCAACATCCATATCACACAGGGATGCAGGAGAGAAACAAAGGTAGCCACCACAGCAAGCGTGCTGGCAGAATTGTGACTTGGGTGTTAGACAGCATCATCTTTAGGGCATAGCATGAAAGAATGAGGAAAGAATAGCTGAAGTTCTATGACTTGGCTGGTGGAAGGTCAAGGGGCCAGTGAGCCAGAGTGCCTAGATGTGAACTCTGAAAAATGACTTTACCAAAGAGCCTCACACTGATGGGGCTAGGGAGACATATGAATTACCTGAGTGTTATTTGCACTTTGCTTCCTGGGTTTCCCTCACCATATGACGAGCCTGTGTATATATACACCATTTCTTAGTCTTTTAGTCTTTCACAACTGCACTTCATGGTAGGCTTTAAATAGAAATCTGCTTTTTTATTTAAAATAGTAACAGGAGATATGGAGACCTAAATCACATGGATAACAATATTTCCATTTGTGCCAAGAATTTTCAAAATGTAATTTTAGTCTAATTTTCAGTTTCTTGTTAATTTTTTAAAATAGTATTTACAACATTTATGTTATGACAAAGGCTCCATTGTACTGTTTATTATGATTATTATTGTAGTCTCATCTTCTTTAAAAGTGCTAGAAGCCGGGCTCGGTGGCTCAGCCTGTAATCCCGCGCCTTTGCGAGGCTGAGGTGAGTGGATTGCCTGAGCCCACGGGTTCGAGACCCGCCTGGTCAGCGAGACCTCATCTCCACAATAAAATCAAAAAATCAGCCGGGCGTGGTAGCACATGCCTGTAATTCCGGCTACTCGGAAGGCTGAGGTGGAATGATCGCAAGAGCCCAGCAGGTCGAGGCTGCGGTGGCCGGGAGCGGCCACTGCACTCCAGTCTGGGCAACCGAGTGAGACTCCAACTCAAAAAAAACCAAAAACAAACAAACAAACAAACAAAAAAGTGCTAGGAAGCCTGGATCTTTATATAGTATGGTCCATGTTTAGCTTATGCATATGTAACCTCTGTTGTTCAAATTGTAGTTGACTATTGAGAGAGAATTCTTAGAAACTTTTCCCTCTCACTTCCATTAGTTTTTATCTTTTAAACAAAAATTGAAAATGTTATATTACAAAAACAAAATTAATACCAGACTTTTCACCATAATTTTGCCCCCCTTTCCAATTTTCTATGGTTTATCTCAGTCCCATATTGATTTCAACTCCAAAAGTAAATATTCTGATAAGCTTGACTCCTGCTGTATTTCATTTCAGAGATGAAGTGAGCATATATCTCACTTTCCTCTAATTTTGCTATAACTTAAAGATTATTCTGTGTTTGGCTAAACTGTTTTCTTTAATTCAGTGACCTTAGAAACATTTATACTTTGTTTCAGAAAATAATTATGAAGATAAACTCTGCGCTCTTTCTCTGCCCTCACCTGAAATAAAGCAGTTAAAAATATATTATGAGAGCACTAAGTTAATAATAAACACTCTGGGATAGTAGCTTTTCTTCTAAGTAGTTGCTTTCATAGTGGAGGGAAAAAACTCCTTCCTTGGTATAAAGGAAAGAAAGAAATAAGCCAAAAACACAGACCTCAAAAACAGCTTCATAGCACATGTTATTATTTAATTGCGTGGATAGGAGGTCAATTCTCCTGTTTCTTCCTGGATTGTCAGGTTTATAGAGTTATAAGGTATACTATAGGTGAGGGACAGAGTCATGGTTGAATCTAGGCTCTGCCCTGGGGATCCTTCAGAAAGCAATAGATAAGCTATGAAGTGATAAACATGACTTTATGAAAGTCCGGATCCCTGGTCTTACTGTGTCATAATCACAGAGTTAATGCGGTTATTTCACAAAGTATTTTGTGACAGGCAATTTGTCTATAATTTAAAACCTTGGCAACTGGGGTATCTTAAACCTTCTTCTTCCCCCTGCATCTTTTGCTTCAATTTAATTCAACAAGCAGTTTTTGAGAATAAAACATGAGTGTTCAGGAAGTAGAAGAAGCAAAATCTGTAGACCCAACTCTCTGAGTTTAGATTATTAACCCCAATTATGCTGAGGGGTGAGTACTATGCAATAAGTCAGTCTATGAATTATGAGCATTATTTTATGAGTATTTTGATCCCAATAGGGTTATGATATTCTATGAAGGCAAAATAATGTTTCATAAATATATTTTACAGGTTTCTCTACTTAAAAAGAAGGAGGAGGAGGAGGGAAGAAAGGAGGAAGAGATGAAGAAGGAAAGAGAAAGTAAGCTACCAAAGAGTATTTCCTTTCTTCCTGCCATAGAGAATGCCAGCTTTCAAATATAGGTTGAGTATTTCGTCTCCAAAATTCTTGGGACCAGAGTATTTTGGATTGTTTTTATTTTAGAATATTTGCATATACAAATTAGATAATTTGGGGGTGAGAGTCATGTCTAAACACAAGATTTATTCATGTCTTATATACACCTTATACACATAGACAAGGTCATTTTATATAATATTTCAAATAATTGTAGTCATGAAATGAATTTGACTGTGACTCATCACATAAGGTCAGGTGTGGAATTTCCTTCTTGTGGCATAATATTGGTGTTCAAAAGTTTCTAATTTTGGAGGATTCTGAGTTAGAGATGCTCAGTCTGTACTTATATTCCATTGTCAATGCCAAGGGCTAGAGGAATATTTTTGTAAAATAATTCATCTTATAATAACCCTAATTGCATTATTTTTCTTGATACTTCTGCTTTACTCAAAAGAATTACATAACCTTTGAATATCAGGATTAGAAGAACTCTATATTTCTAAAACTAAAGATAATAAATTTTAACAAAGTTTCTATGTAACGAAAATATTTTAGTCACTGTGATCGCATTTTGGGCATTTGTTTTTTATTTTCTAGAGTTTAAAATCAAGTAGATTTATTTTCATGGTAATAATGAATGAGCGATCAGAGAATAAGATGTAATATTTTACTTTTATGGTCTCTAGTCATAATTTCTGTGTAATTTTTGACAGTATTGTTTTTATAGGAACACCTCCAAAGAGTATTTTAATTCTCTCTTCACAAAATAAATAAAAGGCATTGAAATTTGAATTTTAGAAATATAAGAACAATTACACATCCCTAGGATATTCTGTTAAGTAAAATATTAATTAATTGAAGATTTGGTAATGATTAACGTTTTAGTTGCCTAATAAATCAAATTTAAGCAAAATGCTGTATTGATACTCACTGAAAATATTTCTGAAATGTGTTAGAACACATTCTTGACTTATGGATATCTTTTTGATCAAAATTCAATGTCTGTTTGATATCTAAGTTTTTATATAACCATATAACCCAAGAATAAATAGGAATACCAAATATAAATAAAGTTTTAGATAAGAGAACCTTATTTGAATGTGTATCTGGCTTACAAGATGCCATAACAATTGTTCAGATTAAAAAAAAGAATCTGAATAACTGATGTTTCTTAGTTTTATTCTTTCTTTCATTCATTCAGTAATATATATTATCATGCCAAGAACTGTCAAAGATTTGGATTCCTAAAATAAGCAAAACTGAAGAGATTTCTGCTTCCACTCAGTTTGCCATCTAGTTTAGCCATCACTGGTCAATCTTCTTTTTTTTTTATGCATGTTTTTATTTTATTTAGCATAAAGTTTTTATTTATTCATTTATTTTGAAATTGTGGGGTACAATTCAGTGTTAGTTATACAAATGTTCATTGTGCAGGTACGCTTATTGATGAGGTGTGCCCCTCCCTTCCCCAGGTGGATATCTACTACTGTCAATCCCAGCTACCCAGCCCCCATCCTGCACTACCCTCCCCGCAGTTTCCCACTACTTTCAATCTCTTTCTTACAGTAATACAGTAGGTGTTCAAGGTCCACTTTTGAGTGAGAACATGTGAAATTCATCTCTTTGTTTCTGTGAGAGATCACTCAGTATTATAAGCTCTAATTCCATTCACGTTGCTGTGAAGTTCATGATTTTGTTCTTTATGGCTGAGTAATATTCCATTGTATATATGTACCATATTTTTTTAAGTCCATTCCTCTTTTGATGGACAGCACGATTGGTTCCATGTTCTTGCTATTGTGAACAATGCTGCGATAAACATACATGTGCATGTATCTTTTTTATAGATTGACCTGAGTTCTTCCAGGTATATTCCCAGTAGGGGGATTGCAGGATCATATGGAAGGTCAATTTTTAAGAGTTTTAGGAATCAGCACACTGATTTCCACAGAGGCTGTATTAGTTTACACTCCCACCAACAGTGCAGAAGTGTTCCCTTTTCGCCACATCCTCTTCAGCATCTGTTAGTTTTTGAATTATCGGTAATGGCCATTCTGACTGGAGTTAGGTAGTATCTCAGTGTAGTTTTAATTTGCATCTCTTTGATGACTAGTGAGGCTGAACATTTTTTCATGTGTCTGTTGGCTGCTCATATGTCTTCTTTTGAGAAGTGTCTTCATATCTTTAGCCTTCTTTGTAATGGGGCTGTTTGCTTTTTTCTTTTCAGCACGTTTGAGTTCCTTGTAGATCCTTGATGTTAGGCCTTTGTCAGACATGGAGTTGGCAAATATTTTTTCCCAGTCTGTGGGTTGTCTCCCTTCTTTCTTGGTGGTTTCTCTGGCTTTGCAGAAGCTTGTCAGTTTAATGAGGTCCCACTTGTCTATCTTATCTCTTATGGCCTGGACACTTTGCGTTTTGGAGAAGAATCAGTTGCCAGTTCCAACTTCCATAAGAGTGGATCCTGCATTTTCTAAGGTTCTTACAGTTTTGAGGTTTTACATTTAGATCTGTGATCCATTTAGAGTTAATTTTTGTGTATGAGGATAGGTAGGGGTCTTGTTTCAATCTTCTGCATGTGTTCAGTCAGTTTTCCCAGCACCATTTACTGAATAGGTTCTCCTCTCCCCAGTAGTGGGTGGCGGAGGCTTTGTCGAAAACAACTTGGTTGAGAAATTGAGGGTTTGCTTCTGGGATCTCAATTCTATTCCATTGGCCTATATGCCTGTTCTTGTACCAATTTGATTATGGTAGCTCTATAGTATATATAGTTTGAAGTCTGGGAGTGTGATACCTCCTGCTTTTTTTTTTTTTTTGCTGAGGATTGTTTTGGCTATTGTTGGTCGTTTCTGTTTTCATATGAATTCCTGTATTGTTTTTTTAGGTCTGAGAAGAATGTTGCTGGTAATTTGATGGGTATTGCATTAAATCTATAGATTGCCTTAGGTAAAATGGTCATCTTAACAATGTTGGTTCTTCCAGTCCATGAACATGGAGTAATTTTCCACTTGTTTGTGTCACCTTTGATTTCTTTGAGCAGTGTTTTGTAGTTTTCATTGTCGTTTACATCTCTGGTTAAGTAGATGTCAAGGTATTACATTTTTTTGTGGCTATTGTAAATGGAATTGTGCTTTTTATTTGAGTTTCTGTTTGTTTATTATTAGTGTATAGAAATGTGATTGTCTTTTGTACATTTATTTTATACCCTGAGACTTTGCCAAAGTCCTTTATTAGTGCCAGGAGGTTTTTGGCAGATTCTCTTGGGGTTTCAAGGTGTACAATCATGTCATCTGCAAAGAGAGATAACTTAACTTCTTTTTATTTTTTATTTTTATTTTTCATTTTAATTTTTGTTATAAAGATGTGGTGTACATTTCAGGTTTAGGTATACAAACATTGACCATGCAGATACCCTTGTTGACAAGGTATTCCCCTCCCTCCCCTAGTAGTTTCCCTCAACTGCCAATCCCAGCCCCCATCCCCTGACAGTTTCCCACTACTGCCAATTGCTTTCTGATAGCATTATAATTGTTCAAGTTCCGCTTATGAGTGAGAACATATGGAACTCTGTTCTTTGTTTCTGTGATAAATCACTGAGTACGATCAACTCCAAATCCATCCAGTTGTTGCAAAGTCCATATATTTGTCCTTCTTTATGCTGCATAATATTCCATCATGTATATGTACCACATTTTTTAATCCAGTTCAGCTTCGATTAGCAACACGGTTGGTTCCATGTTTCTGCTATTGTGAATAGAGCTGCAACAAACATACATGTGCAGGTATCTTTTTGGTAGAATGATTTGAGTTCCTCCAGGTATATTCCCAATAGGGGAATTGCTGGGTCATATGGAAGGTCAATTTCTAGTTCTTTTAGGAATCACCACGCTGTCTTCCAAAGGGGCTGCACCAGTTTGCATTCCCACCAGCAGTGTAGAAGTGTTCCTTTTTCTCCACATCCTTGCCAGCATCTGTTGTTGTTTGTTTTATTAATGATGGCCATTCTTACAGGGGTTAGGTGGTATCTCAGTGTGGTTTTGATTTGCATTTCTCTGATGATGAGCGAGGCTGAGCAGTTTTTCATGTGTCTGTTGGCTACCCGTATATCTTCTTTTGAGAAATATCTATTCATGTCTTTTGCCCACTTTTTAAACGGGCTGCTTGTTTTTTCCTTTCGATGCGTTTGAGTTCCTTGTAGATCCTAGATATTAGGCCTTTGTCAAATAAAACAGTTGGCAAATATATTTTCCCATTCTGTGGGCTGTCTCCCTGCTCTCTTGATGGTTTCTTTTGCTTTGCAGAAGCTCGTTAATTTGATGAGGTCCCTCTTGTATATTTTATTTCTTAATGTATTGGCCTTTAGGGTTCTGAATAGGAATTGATTCCCAGTTCCAATTTTCATAAGGATGTCTCCTACACATTCTAAGATTCTTATAGTTTGAGGGTTTACATTCAGGTCTTTGATCCATTTAGAGTTAATTTTTGTGTATGGTGACAGGTAGGGGTCCTGTTTCAATCTTCTGCAAGTGGTCAACCAGTTTTCCCAGCACCATTTACTGAATAGGTTCTCCTCTCCCCAGTGCTTGTTGTTTGAGGCTTTGTCAAAGATAAATTGGTTGAGGAATTGAGGCTTTGCTTCCAGAATCTCTATCATGTTCCATTAGTCTATATGCCTGTTCTTGTACTAATACCAGGCTGTTTTGATTACTGTAGCTTTATAGTAAAGTTTGAAGTCTGGAAGTGTGATACCTCCTGCTTTGCTTCTTTTGCTAAAGATTATTTTAGCTATCCGTGGTCATTTATGTTTCCATATAAATTTCTGTATTGTCATTTCCAGTCTGAGAAGAATGATTTCGGTAGCTTAATGGGTATTGTGTTGAATCTGTAGATTGCTTTTGGTAGAATGGGCATCTTGACAATGTTGATTCTTCCTATCCATGAGCATGGAATATTTTTCCATTTGTTTGTGTCAATCTTCTTAAACCAGAGACGATTTTAAAAATACATTGTCACCACCCAAGTGTCTGTTCACTTCAGGGTATTAAATAAAATAAAAGAAAGATAGATGTATTATGCATTAAACTAAATGTTTACTTGTATGTTTATTAAAATTATTGAACATCAGCTACATTGCCCAAACATTGGCATGTAACATATGAAGAAAGAAATGTGAGTTCACACAATGGTAAATGGTTGAATAAAAAAGATTTTTGTCCTAAGTTGCTTACAGCTAGTGAGGAAAACACACCAATAATTGAAAGTGTTGATGGAATCTGCAACTCATCAAGAGAAAGTTCTAGAGTAATTTAAAGAAAGAAGGAAGTTAGGGATCACTTCCGAGTGTAAGAGAAGATCTGGAAGACAGTGTATGCAGTTAGGACAACAAGGCTAAATCACGTATACCTGGTTGAATCTTGCTACCTTTTGGCTGGGTGACCTTGATCAGATTACTTAATTGTGATGTCTTATTCTGAAAAATAAAGATAATAACGTTTGCCTCATCAGGACTGTTGGGAAAATTATGTTTGGTATGCTACATTTTTTCATGTATTTTTAATTGAGTTGAATGCCTGGGTTTGAATAAATGTTGATCAATATCAACATCATCCTTGCTGTTGTCATCACCATCATCTCCATCATTATCATCACTGTTATTAACATTATTCTTATTTTGAAAGATGTGTAGGAGTTGGCTTTCCTGAGAGCTGTTATGGGATTTGAAGCTACAGAATGACAGCATAATATTGAGAAAGCACTACTAATTAGCCATTTATATTGCTAGTCAAGTTTATGTTTCCACCATCCATCCATGCCTCCTCGTACCTCACCCACTTTCCCTTCCTGGACTCTTACCAGAGCTCCTCTCCCTGGCAACTCAAGGTCCCTGTTGTGATGTACATTCTTGCCCATGTTCATACACTCATGTTTTTTAGCAGCTCATTGGCCTAAGGCTTTATTATTTGGAAATCTCTAACCCTAAGGATCTGTTCCCTGACCCCTAGGTTAAGACAAAACAATAGATTTGTAAAATAAAAATAAATAATGGGTGTGAAAATGCAGACTGCCTAAGTATAGCTCCATCTACACATCTCAAGCAAGGATCTCTCACCCTCACTTTGTAGAGAAAGAAACCAAGACTCCAAGAAGCAAAGGGGCAGAAATTGGCAGAGTGAGGCTCTGGGCTCGGGTGTATTGGACACCCATTTCCAGGCTTTGCACTATGCTTTCTAATCATAAACACACAGAAATATCTGAGACCCTTCCTTGCTTTCAGTTGGCATCTTCACTTCAGTATCCTGCCTGCAGCCCTTGACTCTTTCCTCTTCCTTCGGTTTGCTCTACAGAGAAAACATGTCTTAGAATTTTCCTCAGAGAAATTTATCATGGTGAAGCTAGCGGGCTCACATTTGTCCAGGAAGAATACCTGGATATCAGGGTGCTCTCTGTGTAACATGATAGTTGTTTTGCTTTGTTTTCTTTGTTCTTCTAACTTTTAATGGAAACATAAGTACGTCACAGAAATGCACATAAACCATCACCATTGAATTTTCACAGAGGACACCCAACATCTTACCAAAAAAAAAAAGAACATCCACAGCACCTGGAGGACCCCACTAGTGCCCATCACCATCTCCTCTCAGTACTATGCAGTTTGACGCATCATTGACAGATATATTTTTGACATTAAATCAGATACAACTAGTACAGCGTAACATGTTTTATCCATAGGGCAGCAATGAACAAAACTGGAAAAAAAAATTATGTACTCTAGCAAATGGTGTGTGCTTTGTGGGGTAGGATAGTTCAAAGTAAAGCCCACGTGGCTGACACTGATAGAGCGTCTACTGACTCCCCACCTCAGCTTGGCATATGTATTTTCTGCCTGCCTGGTTGCCTGAGTCACTCCCTGCTACCTTTCCTGTAAAATGTATTTCTGATTTACCTACATTTTTTTCTTCCAGCACAGATTTTCTGCATAGCTAAGGGAGAACACTGCCTGAAGCACTTATAAACACCCCGACACTCTCTAGGTGGTTTCCAACCAACTCCAGAAAGAAAAAGAAATCTCTGAATGAACACATATTCTAGAATCTGCAAAAAACTCTGGGAATGAGAAATTCTCTGTGTAGCTATCTTGGACAGTGAACTTTAGGAGTCAGGTAAACTTCCTTCGTGGAGCACAACCTCATGTGATCAATGGTTAGAGCTGTTTTCCTGACGAGATGATTACTTTGACTTGAAATCTCATAATGTAAATAATCCTCTGAGATAGTTAAGGTGATAACAAGAAGATGGTTCCAAGTATTACACTGGGATTGGTCCAGAGCCTACTTTGTGCAGTTAAATTAGGAAAACCATCACGATTACCTTAGTTTTTAAATAAAATATTGTCATGATAAATGACACAGAGGGGTCTTACATTTCTAAAGTACCATCATTTTTGTGAAAAGATACATGTTATGTTCACAAGCATGCTATTGAGTGTCATAAATAATTAAAATGAAATTTCATTTATCCCAGGGCAAAAACAAAATTGTACTTGGTAATGAAAACCCCCATGTAGTTTTATCTTAATCTCCTCAATTTACCAGGCAGCAAAATTTACCAAATGTTGATTCTTCTCATTATTAATATTACAGCAAAATTTTACTATGTGTACTTAAGTCCACCACAGTCCACAAATAATGCGTGTCAGCACTGAAAAATACGCTTCCCTGAAACAAATATAGAAAAATATGAAAATATAGAGGTGTATAACAAATAATCTATATTTGTCACACGCATACATGCTTACATGTCTGTATATATGTGTCTGTCTGTATCCATGTGCATGCAATAAATAGAGATTACTACTGATAGACCCTTCCAGAATAGTGTTAGCCAACAAAGCAAAGTAGAGCTGGGACTTTGTCCCATACTCTGAGTATTTCCAGCTGGTGATACGGCAGACACTCCATTTCCCCACGTAGAACACTCATCAGTTGTTCTCTCACCTTCTGCCCTCCGTATATCTATGTACTTGTTATTTATTTATTTATTCTGCCCGGCAGACGTGATGATGATTTCTAGAGCACGTACAACTGACTCCATCCTTATTGGTCTGTGAATAATTCCTAGGGAGCCATCCAGCAACAACACCCCACAGCTAGCAACACTTCTACCTAAGCAAAACAAACTTAGAAATACCGACATCAGCTTAGAAAAGACATGGAGGGGCTGCTGTCAGACTAGAGCAGTGATGAGACTGCATTCAGGCTGAGAGCTGTGCTGGAAGCCCTGGAGTTTTATGCAGAGATCCTGTGAGGCTGCTCCTGCAAACTGCTTTCTCTGTGACTGTTCCTGAAAAGCAAGGAAGCTGCTCTCCACGACTTTCGGATCAGTGAGACAGAGTTTAGTCTGAGTTATGCAGTTGAAGATGTCCAGATGTGTGGTCACTTTTCTAATGCCAAGTTTGCGGAAAGGAGACTGAAGCAAAAATGACAGCTAAGATTTAATTATTGTAGTACATTTTTTTTCAAGATGTAACCATCATAATGAGAAAAAGTGCTGAATAAATGGAGTATGTATGAGTCTCATGTGTTAAAACAATCACTCTTACATGCTTACATTCTATATAGTGGCTGGAACTGCTAAATGGAGTTTAGTCCATCCACCAAGCAATTTCAATTTGTGAATATTAATGTTGTCGCAGAAATCCAAAACTAATTTTCAAAAATAAAACCTCAACTATAGGTTTATAGAGTTTTCGTCAGTGGTAAATCAAAGCCAGGATTGGCTCTAAAACTATGTCATAATTTTGAGAACTCCAGGGGTAAATCTAGCTGTTATTTAAAAGCATTATAAGGTGTTTTGATTTCACTTTTCAAATTTCAATTCGGTGTACAACCAAAAACTTTTATTTAAGGGAAAAATCTTTTCAGTGTGTTTTTTGTTGTTCTCTTTTGTGTTAATTTTATCCTACTTCTGAGTAATTGAAAGCAATTATTTTGAGATTTGGGACAGTTCACAGTTAAGCTAAAATCTGTTTACTTTCAAAATTGGGGGTTGTTATCACTGACTGAAAGGGTAAATGTCAGAATAGGAAAAGAAGACATGTAAACATTTTGCTACATTTTCCAGACATGCATTTATTGTAGATGTCCAGCATCAAATGAAATAAAGTGTGGTAGTATGCTTGCAGAAAATCAGCAGGTTATTTGATAGGCACTTACAATCCTTACTTATTGAATGCATAAAAAACAGGTTTCTCTGGTTCTCTAAATAATTTCTTAATCCCTTCATCTCCGCCTTTGAATGAAATCTAAAAATCAACTTGTTAGGTTTCTTGAATTTAGTCTTTTGTACAGGTTAATCAAGGTAAATAGTAATACTCATTTGCGCTCCAATGTCAAATTTTCCTACAGGGGCATATTTTGTTTGTTTGACATTGAAAAGTGAAATTTTGGAGTAAAATATATTAAAGTATTGTACCTAACTAGGTTTTTTACAGACATCATTTGTTGTTGTTTAAACTTCTACTTTGTTACTTGGGAGAAAGCAACAGCATTGATTTGCTAAATACTTTGTATACGTTCTTTTAGTTGAAATCACAAAGCCTTCAAATTTAATATACTCTCTTCATTCAAACACATACCTGTAGAACAAGACGGGAAAGATAAGTTAAATTTGAATCAGACTCTTCATACACACACACACACACACACACACACACACACACACACACACACACACGACACTTTTTTTTTAGTTTGGGAGGCCAATTTTATTTTTCATTGCAAACGTTATGTATTTTTTAGATTCCAAACGTAAAACCTCACAGTAAAATTTTGTTTGTTTGTTTTAGAACTAATTTTCATTAAGTTATGGCAGAAATGTGGAGGTCTGTTACCACAATAACTCAACAGTTTTAAATCACTGAGCTAAATCTGTCTTAACTGGTGACTTCTGACAGGGATTCAGCTTCCATCACTTGGCTCTACTCCAGGCTGTGTACCTGGGAGAAACACAGCAACATGTGTGCATAGCCGTGAGTCGAAAGGCACATTCCAAGCGCATTTTCAACATTTTTAAAGATTTATTCTTTGGTCTCTCCACTTTAAAGAAAAATGTGTAACTGTATGCACACACACACACACACACACACACAGAGCTAGACACCAACAACCTACAGTAGGCTGTTCTGTCGGTCCGTAATAAGACAAGAATTGTGTTTGCATTTCTACATATGGAAAATAATGTTACAGATTTATTTTCTTTGCTTTGTTCTTTAAGGAGTTTGGTTCCGAAATACTCACATGTGCCAAGTAGGCAGAAGAGATGTTTTCCATAATTCCAAATGAGACAATAGTGAGATACTTGAACCAGCAATGAAACAAACACAAAAACCCAGCACCCTCAGCCAACAAAAATAATAAAAACCAGGTTAGGATATGAATTACATGGCCACTTTATCTTTGCTGCGTTATTTCCCTCAGAAGATTTGCTGCGTGTCCTCGTGGTCGTTTCTGTCTCTCGCAAAGCAGCGATTCTGAGAGGGGATAAGCTCCTCCCTCACGTCCCTCCGTTGCTTGCTTTGGCTTCCTGCCACTTTTCCCGATAAATTTCCCAGATGGAGACCTGTTTCCAGCCTTTCCATCTTTGCCTTCTCGAAGGCAGCAGGTCAGCAGAAATGTAAAGGAGAGCAGGAGATAGCAGAGTGTGAGGTCATGGTTCCCCCGAGTGAACACAGCTCCCGTTGCACTGAAGGTTAAAGCTCACAGTGTGCTAACTGGAATGGGGTGTTGTTTGAACTGATGGCAAAGTCAAGGAAAATTTTATTTCCTGTTCCAAAAGTGAGAATTTTTCAGAGGTCATTACAGCACTCCACTGTCCTGTGGAAGGCGCTTTAGAAGCAAGTGACTTTACCTGAGGTTGGTGGCCACTCAGTGACCAGGAGGAGCTGTCTCTATCTGCCTTTAACCTTGTCATTAATCTCAGGTGAATTAGCCATCTCAGGAGTTCCTTTCCTTGTGTATGAAATGTGTGGAATTGTATGGAGGGCAGTATTGCTAAGGCACCACCAGCTCCAACATTCTCTGGTCCTTTCCTAAAGTCTACCTTAAAAAAGGACACCCAGGAAAATAATTTACCTCTCTGTGTTTCATACTTTTCTGGAGTGCAGCCAAAAGGCAATTTGGGTGTGGTATGATGCTTTGAAATTCAATAACATGGCCACTTTATCTTTGTTGCGTTATTTCCGTCGGAAGATTTGCTGCGTGTCCTCATGATCGTTTCTGTCTCTCGGCAGATACCTGTCTGTCTACCTGGATGTCCCTTTGTGTGGCTCAGTGTCTCCAGGAGAGATCACTGTCAGATGTCTCATGATTAAACTGTTTTTTTTTCAGGAGCTAATCTGAGAAACTCCTTAATATTAAAGGGCAGGGTACAGGTGCATTATTCTTCTCAAAAGGCATAGGTGCCTTGTAAGAGTGGTCTTAGCTCCCCAATACATAACAGGGTTGTGGTGATGGAGTGTGACTGACGCTGGGTTCACAGGATCAGCTGAGAACCTTCTACCTCATCCTCCTAACATACAACTAAAGGGTCAGGATGGAGATAATATTTTTTAAAATTCTGATTTGACAATGTCATTTTTGCAAGGATCTTCTCTAGTTTCACTTTTGATAAAAGCCTGTCTCTGAGATGCTAAAATTATGAGTATTGGGAGGTTTTAGAACAATGATAAACAAATTACTTGAAACATAAAGACTTAAAATATTTGATTGAATAAAAAATAATTGACTATATTGACCAAAATTCTCAATAGTTAATCATTACATTGAGAAAGGTTTTTTTAGAACTGTGTCTTTCCATATTATGTCTGAGACAATATTTAAGTAGCCGACACAAGCGTGTCTCAAGTGACCATAAGTTTCTCTAGACATTTACCAGCATATGATGATTCATGGGTGCTTACTTGTCTTCATTGTTCATGAAAGGATGTGCATCCATCTGCTGAGTATGTGTGCCCTGACTTCCATATAGCTCATGCTGTAATGCTTATTAGACAGTCTATTAATTTTACTCTTAACTGTTTAATCACTGTAACTTACTGGCAGAAATTCAAAGTTTTGTCTCAGTAACTATCTGAAAAAGTAGCAATATTTCATTGTGGAGTAATTCTCATATAGGAAAATCCTTTGGTTTAAAGGAGTCATTTAATACAGAGTTTAAAACACAAATCTGTAGCCATTCTCAGCTGGGCTCCAATTCTTTCACTGCTAGTAACAATACATCATGAGGAAGTTACATAGCCTGAGTGTTGCCATCTCCTTCTTACCAGGTGCTTGTGTGACTCATTATCCTCCTCCCTTCCTTTCTTTAAGCTTTCTCTTTGACTTTACAGAGTATTAATATCCTTACTTATTTGCAGGAGTGATTCAGTTCAGCTCTGTGCCCTGCGCTGGAATTTGAGAATGTGAGATACAAATCTTGTTCTCATCAAGCTTAAAATCTAATCATCTCTTCCCCTCATATTTCTATCTTCCTGGTCGTGCTATGCATGCATTGGCATATACACACACAAATGTCCTACCAAAATGCTTCTGTTATAATTTAACTACAAGAAAATTCCAGGCTGTGGTGCCTTAACAACCCCCTCTCTGTTGCTGCAGACATGTTTTCTGGCATTAGGGATTTCTCTACTCTGGTTCTCTAAACCTTTGTCACAAACGTTATCGTATTAATAAATGGGGTTGTTTTCCAGCCTTCCTCATTGCTCTCACCTCATCTTTCCCACCTTGTTGGATTGAATAATTGGCCAGGATTGGGCTTGACGGGTGGGTACTTTGATGATGGAGTCTTCCCAGGAGTCCTCAGTTGCTGGGTTCCAGGCACCAGAACCCTTGCATGAGAAGCCCAGAGTCCAGTGTCCTGATTCTTCACTTGTTTTGGAACAGTGATTAGATTTAAAAAAAAATTTTTTAAGTGTCCTTCACTTAGACTAAGATGTTTTCTTTAGACTTCCCTCTTTGTTCTGGTAGCCAGAGGTCACACAATCCCTTTCCAACAGGAAATAGACAGAGAACCAGTGAATGGAGATGGTAGAGAGGATGTGGAGAAGGTGGGGGAGGTGGTGGGGGATAGAGATGGTGAAAATGGTAAAAATGGTAGAGATGTGGGGATGGTCAAAGTGGTGAAGAGGTGGAGAGATTAGATGTGGTAGAGAGAGTGGGGAGGGAGAGGTGGTGGAGAGAATGAACATGGTGGAGATGGTAGATGGTGGAGAGACTGGAGATGATAGAGGTGATAGAGATGGTAGAAGTTACAGAGGTAGTAAAAATGGTGATGATGGCCAAGGTGTGAAGATGATGGAGAGATTAGAATAGGTATACAGTGGAGAGGGTAGACGTGGTGAAGATAGTGGAGAGGGCGGAGATGATGAAGAACATAGACATGGTGGAGATGGCATAGAGGGTAGTGAGAACAGATGGTGGCCGTGGTGGAAAGGTGGTGATAGTAGCTGGTGGAAGGGGTGGAAAGTATGGAGGTGGTGGAGAGGATAAAATTGGTGAGAACTATAGAGACAGTAGAGAGGATGGAGGTAGTCAAGGTCGTGGAGGTGGTAGAGAGGGTTGAGGGTGGAGATGGTCAAGGTGTGCAGGTGGTAGAGAGCACAGAGAGGATGGAAATGGTCAAGGTGGTGGAGGTGGCAGAAAGGGTAGAGGGGGTTGAGATGGTCAAGATGATGGAGGTGGTAGGGTAGAGAGGATGGAGATAGTCAAGGTAGTAGAGGTGTCAGAAAGGATAGAGAGTGTACAGATGGTCAAGGTGGTGGAGGTGATAGAAAGGGTGGAGATGGTCAAGATAGAGGACGTGTTAGAAAAGATGCAGATGGTCAGTGTGTTAGAGGTGGTAGGGAGGACAGAGAGGATGGAAATGGTTGAGGTGGTGGAAAGGGTCGAGAGGAAGCACATGATCAAGGTGGTGGAAGTGATAGAGACAGTAGAGTGGGGGAAGATGGTCAACTTGGTGGAGGTGGTAAAGAGAAGAGAGAACGCAGATGGTCAAGGTGGTGGCGGTGGTAGATAGGGTAGAGAGGATGGAGAAGGTCAAGGTGGTGGAGGTGGTACAGAGGGTGGACCACATACAGACAGTTAAGGTGAAGGAGTTTGTAGAGAAGGTGTCAAGGGGAAAGAGGGTGAGATAGTAAGCACTGGGGCCCACCATCTCTCCCTCTAGCAATGCTTCCCTGAGAAGTGTAGTCTTTTCTTAGTATCCATACTTATTCTAGTAAATACATGAGACAGGATTTTAACAGAATTATACTTTTCTAACATAGAATTAGGGTTTTTCATGCTGGCAAGCCAGTTACTTTTTTCTGTATTGATATGACACCCAAACTAGAAATATACCCATTCTTGTAGTTAGTACATCTGAACAAACCCTGTGGTTTGTTGGTATGAATTGGGAACACACACACACACACACACACACACACACACACACCACAGTGGCACTCATCCACATCATCTTGAGATCCCACAGCAGGACTCAGATTTGTACTTCAGTGACGTTCATTTAGTTTAAATGGAAGGATGTGAGAAATAAACCTTCAAACCAGTGGCCATGGGGCTGGTCATAGATCTGGCTTTGAGAAGCTTGTCCTTTGTATGAGTGGGGCAAAGTGCCACCCCAGTTCATTTGGCCTTGGGGTCAGACTTTAGTGGTTCACGGCAATCCTAAATGCCAAGTAAAGTTTTTTATTGAAGTAAAGCACCTTGCTGAGGTGGATTTTAGTGGGTAGACTTTAAGGGCTCACTAGTTTCCCAGCTGTGTGCCCCTCTGGATGCCATTCAAGGCCTTTCAGGAGCTTCTCAAGGTTGGGCTGAGGAGCAAGTCTCTGCCTGCTCTTAAACCAAAGCTATTCCATGGTAGGTCTTGTGTTGTTTATCACTTGTTACACGAAAGAGTTAAATAGCTTTTTAGAGAACCACCAATGTAGTCTAATTCTATTTCCTTTTTCACACCGGTTACCAGAAGACTCAGAATCAAATTGTGCCATTTTCCATGGCCTGTGTATATACGTTTTATTTTTCTAGCAGTCTAATTTATATCATCATAGCACATGCTTGTATTTATGAATGTTTTTTCTACTTATTGTACACATTTTTATAAGTTAATTCAAGTTTTCATAGGATGAGTTTGGATACTAATAAATAAAGTGGTCACATGTTTGTTCATTAAATAAATATGTATTTTGCTGGTATCCCACCATGCTAGGGGCTCTATTAAGTCTATAAAAATACTTGGGGAAAAATAATTTGATATTTCCTCAAAAAGTTATACATAAATCTATCATACAACCTAGCAACTACACTCGTAGATATAGACACAAAATAGTTGAAAACAGGAACTCAAACAGACACACGCCAATGTTCATAGCACTAGTTCATAGTCAGAGGAAGGAAACAGGCGTCCATCAGCAGATGAATGGATGCGCAAGATAGGGCATATCCATACAATGCGATATTATTCAGCCATAGAAAGGAACAAAAGTTCTGAGACATGCTACAACATGGATGAATTTCAGAAGCACTATGCTAAATGAACTAATCCAGACATAGAAGGACACATTTTGTACGATTCTGCATGTATGAAACATAAAAAATAAGTACATTCATTGAGACAGGAAGTAGATTAGAGGTTACTAGGGGCTGAGCAGTGGGGGAATGAGGAATGATTATTATTTTTTTAGTTGGAGTCTCACTCTGTCACCCAGGCTGGAATGCAGTGGCCTGCTCACAGCCACCCCAACGTCAACCTGCCTGGCTCAGGCGATCCTTCCGCCTCAGCTTTCCAAGTAACACGAACTACAGGCATGTGCTACCATACCTGGCTCATTTTTTTTATGTATTGTGGAAACAAGGTCTCGAACTCGCAGGCTCAGGCAATCCTCTGGCCTTGGCTTCCCAAAATGCTGGTATTACAGGAGGAATTACTGTTTGATGGGTACACAGTTTCTACTTGTAGGTGATGAAAAGTATTAGAAATAGAGAGTGGCGGTGGTTTCTTTCCCCCATGCCAACTCTGGCATGTCTCTGTTTCTTTTCTCCCTTCTTTCTCTGATAAACTTTGTTTAAAAACTCAAAAAAAAAAAGAAAAAGAAATAGAGAATGATAATGGTTACAAGTGTAACCATCTACTGTAATGTGATAGGACAGCATTGTTAATAAAATTAATGCTACAATTTGTATATTTAAAATTATTAAAATAGCAAATTTTATTATACACGACACACACACATACACACACACAGAGTTTTCCACACTGAAGGAAAGTGCTTAGGAAATTCACATTGTTTTTCCTGGATTAATAATAAAAACAAGAAAATATTTATTATGAAAAATAGCTATAATTGATTGGGAAGCAATGTATGTATCAGGCTTTGATATCAAAGATGATCTGAATCAGAATCTGAACTTGTTAGAATGCTGATTCCTGGGCCTGCTTCCACCTACAAAATCAGAACTCTGTGGTGGGATCTGTAACTATATGTCGTGGTAATGCCCTTCCAGGAGAATCTAACATATACCGAAAGTTCTACTGCCTTGGGGGAAAGATCCCTGGGCAAGAAATCAGGAAACGGAATCCTGGGCTCTGCTCTGACTTTGGAAATTCTGAAAATGAATACATTTGAAACAGGTGATGTTTATGACCCATGCAGTTCTCAATTCTTGTGATGCAAATAAATAATAAAATTAGTTACATCTTTATCTTTTACATTACAGTTTAAGGGGGCTTATTGGCATAAACAATTGGGCAAGATAAACAGAATAAATACAGGTTTATTCATCAGAGAATATAAGCTATTCATCGGAGAGTGTCAAATAAATCCAAGAAATGTCTTGGTATAAGGAAAAGCATGAACAATTATGGATTTTACCCTAGCATTAGACAAGCTGGATTTTCCTCAGATCTGTGTGGCTTTCAAAGGGCAGGGCCTGGCTCTGAGCATGGGCTTGGTACACACATGCATCATTGCTTCCTTGAGCTGTATTAAATTTATGGAGAGAAAAAAATCAAGGTCAACTTGTGCTTTTTTTCCCCTTGACTGTAAAGGTTTTGCCTGTAATCCCCTGCTTTATGTGAATAATTTGTTTCACATGAGTTGAATACTGTTTAAACAAGCCAAGTATCACATTCCTTTTGTCTGAAGAGCTGTGGAGGACATATTTTAAAGTAAACTAATTAAGAATAAGCTTTCAAAAGGTCTATTTTCAAGAAGGTGAGAAATCAAGAGATAGGAAGTGTTGTCTGGGTAAAGTCAACCATCGTGAAAGCCAGTTAGAATGTTTACAAGTTGCTCTCTCCCAGTGTGGTCTAAGGGCCAACCTGAGCACAGATTCTGTCTGTGCTAGGAGCAGTGTTTGGGGTTGTAATTTGATCCTTTCAATTATACAGCAAATGCAGCCACTGTGAATTGTACCAGGGTTATTCGGCTTCTACAGTGCATGACTATATTAATACTCTGCTGCAGAAAATGAAATCTTCCAGACTGCCATTGGTTCTGGCTATGTGAATGTTAAATATGGGTAATAACTGCAGTGATTTACACTGAAATATTTAGAAAATGCTTTTTAGCAAGCCTAACAAAAATCGTATGTATGTTGCTCAAGCCCCACATAAGCAATTTTGTAAATGTCATTTGTGAGCCTACAACTTGCTCTTCTGGCAAGAAACACATACTGTTTTTGCTGAATATTTTCCATTTGCAATCCATTTTTACTTGGGAGCCTATGGATTGATTGCCGGGGGAAGGGCTTTTTCAGATGATTTAGGTCATTTCTAACTATTACATGGCATGGCCTAGGTGAATTACAAAGAATTTGAAATGTGCATTGTTTTAGACTATTGCCTGGTTGAAAATGTATCAGTCAACGAAGAATCATGCCTACTTTGATTTATATAATTTTCTTTTTTTTAACCTTTTGTGTCTTACTCTTCTTCAAGAGTTCTATTACAATGACAAAGCACTCCACTTACAAAAAGATTTGATTTTTATTTTATTATATATTATTGTCCTTTACCTAAAAAATAAAATTTAGTTGGAGAACTCTAAGAATCTTCTTAGTTTTTACTCAACCTCAGAGTGTCTAAGCATGGCCTTGGCATGCTGTGTGGAGGGGAGCAGATTTAGAGCTCTTGCTGACTCATTACTGACTAGTTAGGTGATCTCAGACAAGTTATTTAGCCTCCCAGCCTGTTTCCTCAATTTGAAATGAAAATGTATGTTGTATAGGATGATCTTATAGCATCTGTGGTAGAAGTCTCACGTTAGATAAGGACGAGGCTGATATTAATATTTTTGGATTGAGCCATTCATTGGCACCATGTGGAGACTGATCCAGGCTTGCCTGCCCACCAGAAGTGGGGTGGTGTCTGTGTGTCAGGTCAACTGATAACTAAACAAGATATTCTAGATGTGCTGTGGATCACACGCATCCTCTTTTCATTTGAACTGGTACCAACTTCTAAAAGAGGAACAGGAGATAAACGACTCTTCTCCTGATGAGATTATTCTTATTCTTAGTCATCTCTGATTTTTCCCAAATGCCAAGTTCTGGTGCCCAGATGGTGCTTTGATGAAAGGTGAGGTGGATATGAGCACTCAGCCCATCCTGAAATAGGAAGTGTTGTTATTTATCAAGAACTTTGACTCTCTTTGTTCCTTTCAGGGATTTTTTTTTTTTTTTAATTTGCATGTTGGAGGAAGATGTTCTAGTTTAAACACTCTTTCTGAGGGTCATGGCTGGAAATCAAATACCACCCTTCATTCCCCCCTTGTCACTTGCGCTGCACCCACCTGCCCTGACAATTCTACAGTAAATCTACATCCTGTGGAGTGAAATAGTAAGATCAAACGAGGAGGTTCAAGCAACATGGGTAAGTTTTAGCTGAGTTTCTGCCAGTGGCCTACTATCACATGTCTTTAGTAAGTTCTATTTCATAGGCCTTTGTTTTCATAAAGCAGAATATACTGGATTTGATGAGTGATGTGGTCCATTATGGAGTGTATAACTCATCATTCTGGTGTGAGTGTTGAAGGGATTTGTAGAGGGTGGTTTGGAATATCAGTACACATCAAAGTCTCATAGGAAGCTCATTACCTGTCTATGTCCTGAGCCCCCTTCCAAGTAACTCTGTAAATCTGTTGGGCAACCCACAAATCCATGTTTTACAGAATCTCCTCAAATGATCAAGAAACTGTTTCACAGTTATATCCTATAAAATACTGGATAGAGACAGGATGATGGTATTATGCTCGTAGTTGAACTTCCAGGGTTCAGCTGACACCAGCGGCCCGTAAGGTTTAAGGCCTGTGCTTTAGTACAAGAATGGCTAGAAGATACTGGTCACAGGGCAAGGCAACACGCCACCAAAGGGCCCAATTGTGTACAACTGTAACAGTTTATTGTAATTGATTTCCAACATTGTTCAGTGAAAAGTTTTTTCATAAATTTTCACAGCAGTCTTCTCTTAAACATTAGAAGATCAAGCAACACAGAGCCTACATTCCTGCCTCCCGCGTGACGCATCCCACCAGAGTTGAAGAGCAGCACACCTTTTTGAATAAGGCCTGGGCTGCCCAGTCTGTTTCTACCAGATTTATTTTCCAGGTCTGCTGTGTGATCGAGTTTGCTATCCCTCTTTTAGGCCATGATCTTGAGAAACTAGTATCCAGTGAGAGAGGGAAACATAACACTTGATTGAATTTATTGATGTAAATTGGCCTGGGTACTAAGGATTTTAAATTGGAATCTAGTGACTTTCAAGATTATCTGGTCTAGTATTTTTTGCTCACTGATCTTCATGGTATTGATACAAATAAAGGTCTCACGGTCAAATAGAAAGAGAAACAGCAGGTTTCTCCACTGTGGCTTCTCTGGAGCCTTTAGCATGCTGCTGTGTCATGAAGTCTCAAGATGACTGTGGAGCTGGCAGCATCTCAAATGCCCTTGACCCTGGAACTTCCTCCCAACGACACCCCTCAATGCTGTGAAAAACAAACTTTGCAAAGGCAAATCTATTTCACCTCTTTTTTTTTTTTTATCTACAAGAAATTTGATTCCCAGGAGATTTAATGACATCCAAAAATTGAAACAACTTTTTGTTTTCTACTCCAATACTCATTATTGTGCAAAACTAGTCACTGGCTAAGAACCATTGTGACAAACCATCTAGATGAAATCAGAAGAGGAATTCCAGGATACTCATTTGTCTCTTGTGTATTCAGACTTGTGGTAAATGGGGCAGAGAGGAGGTGACTCTTGTCCAGGGTTTAGTCACAGGTTCTTAAGTGTCGTCTATGAGTATGTCTGTGAGCAATATCGATCCAGCTTGTATGGCTCACTTTCTTATTAATTTTCTTAAAGCATCCATAAATGTAGTTTTCTCTAGTGCATGAGAACTGCTTACATTTATTTCTTTAAAAAATGTTATTTCTGCCAGGCTCGGTGGCTCAGCCTGTAATCCCGCGCCTTTGGGAGGCTGAGGTGAGTGGATTGCCTGAGCCTGCGGGTTCAAGACCCGCTGGGCAGCGAGACCTCATCTCTACAATAAATCAAAAAGTCAACTGGGTTTGGTAGCGCATGCCTGTAATTCTGGCTACTTGGAAGGCTGAGGCGGAAGGATTGCCGGAGCCCAGCAGGTCGAGGATGCAGTAGCCAGGAGCGGCCACTGCCGTCCAGTCTGGGTGACAGAGTGAGACTCCAACTCAGAAAAAAAAAATGTTATTTCTCTTGGTGTATAAATTGGGGCAATTAAAAAATTACAAATTAAAGAAGTACAAAGATGTATGGTCAAAATTAAAGCTAGTTTTGAGTTTTTTACATTCTCTGAATTTTTCTAAAATCACAAAACTTGAGCAGCCATCCCTAAGATATCATTTTTAGCCAAGACTTCTTTTTTACTTCTCACTTTCTACTCCCTAGTCCTCCCCTCTGTCCCTCTCTGTCTGTTCAATGTCAAAATATGCCTTCAGGTCTTGCTCAAATGCCTTCTTTTCATTAAAATCATTTGGGATTATCTTGACTGGGCAAGTTTTGATGTTTTGGTATTTTAAATTTGGTCTTTTGTAAGACTTACCATTTTATGGCATATTATAATTAGTATGTACATGCTTTCTTGTTGTATTCTAAACTCTTAAAGGTAAGGACAACTGTGTCTCATCACATCCACAGCAGTGTTCCGCTTGTCAGCTCTAGCTGCTATAATAGAATATGAAAGGCTATGTGGATTCCTGCTTCCTGGATTTGTTATGATCCTGATAAATTAAATTGAGCTAAGCAGCTAATGAGAGTCTCATATTCTGATAGTTATTTACCAGATTGCTCAATACCAAGGAAGAGCCATCATGATAGTAACTGTTTATTTATTTATTTATTTTGAGTTGGAGTCTCACTCTGTCACTCAGGTTGGAGGGCAGTGGTACACTCACGGCCACCCCAGCATCAACCTGCTGGGCTCTGGCGACCCTTCTACCTCAGCCTTCCAAGTAGTCGGAACTACAGGCACACGCTACCACACTCAGCTAGTTTTTCTGATTTATTGTAGAGACAAGGTCTGGCCAAGTTGCCCGGGCCTGTCTCGAACCCGTGGGCAGGCAATCCACTTGCCTTGGCCTCCTAAAGTGCCGGGATTATAGGCTGCACCACCGAGCCTGGCCAGTAACTATTTATTAAGGACTGTTATGTCTTAGTCCATTTGGGCTGCTCTAACAGAATACTATACACAGGGCCCTTCAACAACAGAAATTCATATTCTCACAGTTCTGGAGGCCAGAATTCTGAGATCAGGGTTTCAACATGTGGTGGAGAGTGGGGACCATGAAGCTCTTTTCTACCTTCTGATGAGGGTGCTAATGGCATTCATGAGGACTCCACCCTCACAACATAATCACCTTTTCAAGGTTCCACCTCCTAATACCATAGCACTGGAAGTTGGGACTTCAACAGACACATTTAGGGCAGGGACACACATATTTAGTCCATATTATATTATGTGCAAAATACCTCCTAGTATCTTAAAATTTAAAAATTCGATTAATTGCCACAACCATTCTAGAAGTCAGGGATATTCTTTCTTTGTGCAGAAGGGGCTCAGCGGAATGTAACTTGGCTGAGACCACAGAGCTCATAAACAGTAGAGCCTGTATTTGAACTTGGGAGTTTCTAATTTCAAAGTCATGTTCCTTTTACAATACTATACTATCTCCTTAAACTGCATGTGAATGATATTAGGTATGTGGGATTACAGACCCTATTTGTGTCATCATCACCTCTCCTGCTTCTGTGACTTAGAAGGAAAAGCCTAAGACAGAGTTGATAGATTTCACTCTTTGATTACATTTTTTTTCTTCTCTACCTTTCTACTTTATGCATTTAAATCATCTTTTGCTTGAGAGTCAGGGATTTGCTTTTGTCTTTTAAATATAACTAGAAAAATACATATAGACTAAAATATATGTTTGTCTATAGTAAGTAGGGAAACAACATACATTCATTACTTGGGTAAGAAAGAGATGTTATAAGTAGGCATTTCCCATTCTCCTCTTCTGATTATTGTGAATTATAAGTATGATTATACTTGCTTGCTAGGTTCACATTCTCAAACTTAGTTCAAAGGCAAAGTTGCCTCTAAATTTTTTATCCTTTTTAATTTTTGTAATGTCTTCATCTACTTTGGAATAGAGCTGAAAGAGACTTTTTGATGACCCTTACAATGAAGGAAGAAAAAACAAAAGCAGAAAAGGAACTAGAAAAAAAAAAACTTTAAAATACTTGAGACTGGATTTTGTATGTGTCTGGTGTTTGGCCTGGTGGGCCTGGTTTTTATTAGCTCTGCCCACAGCCTAGGGTTAGCTCTGCAGCTCTCTGTTAAGGGACCTGGCATCTTTATTGCCATGTGTACCCGCAAGCAAAGCCAGACCCCCAAATATGAAGCCATGAATATATAAAACAATATGTGGGGTTGGGCCTGGGGGTATTATCCCTTGTCCAAAATAATAATGAATACCTTGGCTTTGTAGTAATTTTAGTTGACTGGATTCCTTTTCATATGGGTATTTTTATTTCCTATTTTCTTTGATTATTGGAGATACACATTTCAAAGGACACCGGACACATTTGTGTAAACTATTCTATAGACTTTCTAAAAAGCCAGCCTATGAATTTGTCTTTTCTGTTATAGACGTGAGCAAAATCAGTTTTATTTATTTAAAAACAACAGAGGGATTATAATTGTTTACACACTATATTATTTCCCCTGATTTTATAATAATGACTTTTTTGATCTCAATAATAACAACGTAACAACTAAGGTCTAACACTATTATAGTTTTATTATTTATTTATTTATTTTTAAAGCAAGCAAACAAGAAAACCCCTTTCCATTTTATTGGAGCAAAACCCCTGGATTCCTTATCATAAGGAGATGAGAGTTTCGAATCTCGTCTCTGATGTGGCACTTCAGTTTTCTCACCTGCAAAGCACCAGTGCAAAGAGTTCTCATAGGTCTATTTTGAGGAGGAAATGAGAAAACATGTTTAGTGCTGAGTCTATGGGGTGGGCTCATACTTACCCCTCCTTTGCTTTATTTGTACAAATTAATGGTGGATTAACAAATTTCTCACTTACGGGTCACTAGGGTTGGTTCTTCTCCTCTGCCGTGTTGGGTTATTTTTTTCATCTGCCCGTTTTTAAAGTTTGTGCTAGGGTTCTGTTTCATAAAGGGTGCCTCTGAAAACCACACGGGACTAAAACAAATACAGCAGCAACCAGATGAGCTGTACCCTAGTGCAGGGATAACCTGTCAGTCCTCATCTGAAAACATAAACACAAGTAGAAAACTCCACCGACAGCCAGAGCACTTGGATAAACAAACCAGCTCCCTCTGCCCCATCCCTCCCCCTCACCGCCTGTTTTTCCGGAAGTCTGTGAAGTTCAACAGTCTCTCCTTTAGACCTGCAGAGCGGGCAAGTTCTGAGTCCCACAGCTCCTCCTCTAACCCTGGCCACTTGGACCTTAAATCTCCTCCCTGTCAGCAGCACGTGAGATTCTCTGGAGTGCACTAAAGGGACTAAAGGAATTCCCCAAACAGGAAGGACCCCAAAGATACCCAGAGGCACACGTCTGATCTCGGGGACTCAGCCACTGTGAACTTGTCCATAGGGCTTTGTAAAAGTAATTTTTATAAAATCTTTAAGCAGAAGGTGTTGGCTTCTCCTGCTGCTGCAGAATCTAGGGGTTGCATGTTCCCGAGTTGTTTAGAGGATGCTTTTGCCCTGGGTTAGTAACTGTTTTCACCCAGTCCTTCTTGTGGTCAGTGACTGGGATCAGGAGGTGTCTCTGATTCTTTTGTTTTTTTTTGAGTTGGAGCCTCACTCTGTCGCCCAGACTGGAGTGCAGTGGCCGCTCCCGGCCACCGCAGCCTCGACCCGCTGGGCTCCGGCGATCCTTCCGCCTCAGCCTTCCGAGTAGACGGAATTACAGGCACACGCTACCATGCCCGGCTGATTTTTTGGATTTATTGTAGAGATGAGGTCTCGCTGCCCAGGCGGGTCTCGAACCCGCAGGCTCAGGCAATTCACTCACCTCAGCCTCCTAAAGGCGTGGGATTACAGGCTGAGCCACCGAGCCCGGCTTGTGTCTCTGATTCTTGAGTAGATTTCTCTGTTTCAAGTGAACTGTGTTCTATGAGGATTGAACCTATGACCTTGCCTCCATTAGCACCGGACTTTAATGGCTGAAATTCACCAGCCCAGATGAACAAAACACACTCCGTGGTATGTACTCTGCTGAGTCTTGAAGTCTACTCTGTTTAAATGTGCTGATGGTCAGAAGCTGCCATACACCTCAAGTTCACTCCAGCACTCTCTTCTGTTGCAATTACAATAAACTTGGAATTTTTACTAAATTTTCAGTTAGATGTAGCATGGACAAAGAAATGCATGAGGCTATGTCCAGACATGAACAAAGAAATGTACACAGAGTAGGAAGTCCTTCCCCAACTAAGCTCCAGAGTGAAGTGTAATGGGTGTGTGTGCTTTCTTTTTTGATTTCAAAGAGCCTGCAGCTTGTACTGCAGCATGCCTGCCAAACCAGAGCATGCCCTATCCTAAAAGTATTAGGTCTTTCTGACACCTGAGGGAATGCTTTTCCCCCTTTTTGCATGAAATGGGCAATATTACACACAGCTTGTTAACTGCGTGACAGATCAGCTTGAGAGTAGACTTCTTGCGGGCTCCAGGCCTGCACATTGGCTAATAAACCAGCTCCATACACAAACAGCCTATTCCAACTCTGGGTTCTCTGGGTTCATGTTTCAGCCTGCAGCCATTCTGAAGCCGGCATTTTCTGCAGGACCAGCGAGTGTATGATGTGCATGACGATTCCAGACGCCGGCCTGTGCCAGATGTGGGGCCCTCATTTGGAGTGCAGCAGGGGTGTCTGCTGACCCTTCTCACCCCATGTCGAATGAAAGATTGACTGTTCTGCATTTTCTTATGACAAATTCTATATCAGAAGACAGGCGATTTAAAAATTAATTCAAGATTAATTTAGAGATGACTGCACAAGGAATTATTTGACCAGCTGATGAAAAATGAAATTTTCACTACAAAGAGAGAAAATTGTAGAAGTGTCAAATTTTAATCCCATTTTCCATAAAGAATTATCATGTCCCAAGACCCTTCTTGGAACCCCAATTAATCACCCAAGCACCCGGCTTTCCCACACTGTCTGTGAGCAACACATATAAACCAGGGTGCCAATTGTGTTTGCTAAAGGATTCCTGTTTGGAACCAGGAAAAAAAACTAGCCCTGTAGCAAGCTTTAAGGAAAAACAACAACAACATACAAAAAAACAATAGCTGACGTGGATAGTGGATATTTTATTCAGTCTGAGGAAAACATGTTACTTTTTTAAGCAAATGAGAAACAAATAAAAAAAAAAACCCAGAAAAAAAATGTGCTATGTGCACATTTTTATTTGAGGTTCTGTTAAATTTTAAAGTCTACTAGAAACAACACAAGCCTCACTATCTCACTAAATCAAAAGGAAAGAGTAACTCAAGGGAACTCCTTGTAAATGTGAAGACATTTTTGGTGGTGGTGAGGTTGTGGTTAACTACAATTAAAAAAACATACATGCAAATGGAATCTACAAGAATTAGTTCCTAACCTCCAATTGTATTGTGTCTTGGAGAAAAATATACATTTTAAAAAATGATGACATTACTCACCCAAGGCATATGCTACCCAAATGAAAAATCATGCAATAAAATCACCCTGGGGTGGGTGTGCTATATTTTGAAATATTAAAACCTGAACTTTCTCTGCACATCTCCCAGCTTCAAAAAGCAGAATGCATCTGGACAGCTCTCTATGGCTTGCATTTTCTTCCTCCTCCAGATTTATACATGAATGCGCATTTGAGAGAGGATATACGTTAAGCAATAGACTAACCTTCAATAATGCATTTTGTTTAATGCCCTATTTGGTCCGATCATTTCCTGAAAACTACTCACGTGATACCTTATTTTCAAAGCACAGAAAAAAAAATCAAGCAAATTACAGTGGGCCTCTGAAAGAAATGGAATGGAATGTAATTGAATATGTTTTCTGAGCAGTACACAGTACATTAAAGGGCCCAGCGATTATGCAACCAGCAGTGAGCCTTCCAACTTGTGCTATGTGCAAATTAGATGGGCCACCATCAATAGAGGATGAAAATTCTGCAAGATCAGGTGTTTTCATCCTTGGGGAAAGTGTCCTCATTTGCATGGCACTCTCCTTCTCGGTCTATCTTGTGCCTCTGTGGGGCTAGTTACCTCATTAAAGGAAACCATTTCAAAGGGACTGCTGTCTGCTGTGGTTGATGGCCTTTTTTTTTCTTTTGCTGAATCAGCAAACCTGATGTTGAATCAATTTCTACAGCTTCTACCTTTTGAAAGCAGGAAAATATGGTTAGTTGAACAATGCCTTTAATTTGCAGAATATATGAAGACAGAGGAAAGAGAAGCTGCACACAGAATGAAAGCTTTTATTTATATATGTGATCTGTGTTGAGCTTAGAGTTCCTCACTTTATTATTATTATTACAGTTTTTTCCACATTCATATTTTTAAAATGGGGTAGATTATGGAAGATCACATAAACTAGTGAATTTTAATGTTTCCCAAACAACCATTCCTCTCTACATAGAAAATACAAATATGGATGCAACCGGGGTATAGGACTTCGTGAACCTCTGGGACTTGTCAGAGGAATGAGTCAAGCCTAGCTTCCTCATTCTGTAAAGAAATGGTGCCCCCTTTACCACTTTGCATGTTCAAAGTGGTGCAGTGATTTGCCTAAGTCACGTCTATCAATGCTCAGGAAAGAACACAGCTAGAATGCAGCTTCCCTTCCTTGAATTGAAAGCGCAGTAAGAGGTACAGACTTGGTGAGGGGGAAAATGACATTCTGTTTGGAATCTGTGGAATTTGAAGTGCCTTTGAGACCTCAGACTGGACATGCCTAATAACAGAGCTGAGTGTAAGAGGCAAAGGCTTAGAAGAGATTGGGTGGACAAGTCATCAGCTCATGGATGGCAACAAAAGTTATCGGAGTAGGTGACAACCAACCATAGAGTGTGTGTTGTGAAGAAAAAAGGAATGAAGGACAAATCCCACAATGTTTCAGAATAATGTTTTGGCATGGGAAAAAAGGGACCAAGAGGAAACAGCCAAAAGGCACTATAAAAGAGTACGTGGTAATGAAGAAACACAGTAGAAAATGCCCAAAAAGCCAGTAAGAAAGGAAGGTGGGGGGTTAGCAGCCTGCAGCAGCAGCAGCAGCACCTCCTTTCTTTGAATTATTAAGGATGCTACTTGTGAAGACAGTCAGGTGGATTCTTGGTTTGATGCTTACCTGTCTTTGAACACATTGGCTCTATGCCATGAATCTTTGTATTTCCGAATTTTAGCTTATTCTGAATTGAAACAATCCAGGAATTTTTAGCACTTTTGTTAGAAATAGACAGCTATCATATGCAAAACTGAGCCCTAAAGGGAAGGATCCTATGGAATGTTTGTCTTTATTCATAGCAACACTGTAGTGCTGAGAACACAGTAGTTATTTTGTTTGTGTTAGTGAAAAAAGGAGATGCTCGTCCTCTTTCTTCTCTAGTGGATGTGCTTTGTTCTGCCTTTCCATACTAGTTGCAAGCTCTTTGAAGATCAAGTCTACAGGAAAACGTTCTATTATAAGAATCCTCTTCCTGGGCACAAAACAGACTCCACAAATTATTTTAATAGAATGTATGGTTCATTCAAAATAATTGATGATTCTCCACAAGGCTAAAACAACAAACAGGATCTCAAAGATAGAATCTATAATTATCATCAGATGATGACATGTCCAAGGGTTACTGAGGAACTTTCCAACTACCTAGAGGTGTGACCTTTGCAGTGAGAGTGTCCCCACAGCCAAAAGGCATCAGACAAAAAAGCTGGGTGGAAGCCAAGGGTCTTAACATCCTGCCAGCTGGGACACCTTCGCTTCCAGGTTTCTTTTTCATTTTTTTTTTGAGTTGGAGTATCACTGTGTAGCCCAGACTGGAGTGCAGTGGCTGCTCCCAGCCACCGCAGCCTCGACCTGCTGGGCTCTGGCAATCCTTCCGCCTCAGCCTTCCAAGTAGCCAGAATTACAGACATGCGCTACCATGCCCGGCTGATTTTTTGATTTATCGTAGAGATGAGGTCTCGCTGCCCAGGTGGGTCTTGAACCCGCGGGCTGAGGCAATCCACTCACCTCAGCCTCCCAAAGGCGCGGGATTACAGGCTGAGCCGCCGAGCCCGGCTCACTTCTAGGTTTCTATCATTCCAGGACCTGCCAGTCTGGGCCTATGGAGTTTTCTGAAGAACATAAATGACTTGTATTTTAAGATGGGTAGCTTAAGGAAGATGCTTATTAAAACTCTCATCAGCATAGGTTGGTGGGAAGAGCACACAATTTAGAATAAGAAGACCTACATTTAAATCCCCATTGTACCTAGGGATGTGAAATCCAGCAAGTCCATTTATCTCTTTGAGATGTAATTTAGTTTTCTACTAGATGGTGGTCATGATTATACCTATTTTTGATGTCTTTATGAGGATTGAATATGATAATGTGTATGTGTATGAAAATATCTCATTTGCCCACCCTTCACTCTCAGAGGAGGGCTCTCGATGTGCATTTCTGTTCAGAGTGATCACTGTGTATTTTCTAAATGGAACTTGTGGTGTAAAAAGTGAGGATGCTTTGATTCTATCTTGCACAAGCTATTTCTACTATAAATAACATTTTTCTTATTAATCGTATCTCCTTTTATCTTTCTTTTTTTTCTGGAAGTTTTCCTGCTTGGAAGAGGCTCAATACCCTAGAAAAGCTAAATGAGACTAGGGCTGAGCTCAAGGGACAGAAGAGAGAAAGCAGTGCTGTGACACAGGTGCCCACTACTCAATGTCCATGATCTATTTCCATTATGGCCACCCAGCTGAGAATTACTGTTCCCAGTCCAGCCTTGCAACTAGCCCTTGTGACTACTTTCCACCACAAGACTATAGCAGAGATAACGCACACCACTTCTGGGCCCAGACTTCCAGAAGGTCTTGGGTCGCCTCTGAGATTTCTTTTTCCAACTTTTTGCCAGATAGATGCAGGCAACAGCGACATCATTAAAGGATGGTGGTGCCATATATGAAAGAAACCTGTGCCCTTGACTCTTCTCAAGGAAAAGACTCATGTCAGACAGAAACCTTCATGTTGGACCACTTCTATATTAGCTCTTACATATATTTCGGATGTATTTGTTAGCCTACCCTAGCAAATTTCTGGTCTGAGTCCTGAGGTATAGGTGCGGAAGTAATTTTCTGGACTCACTCCATGCCAGCTCAAGAGTATAGGATTTTCAGTAGATATTCAGGACCAAATTCTTTAGAAACTGTAAATAGAGCATCCATCTGCGTTCTCTGATTTGTGCACTGGCAGTGCACAAATCAGAAACCTTTTTGACTATAAGTTACAAAGACACACTCAAGGGAACTGAAAGTTACCAAAAAAAAGATGTCACAGGGTTTAAGGATGCAACAACAATATCTGGACCTCTTGGGATTTAGAGTTGAAACTTAAATTAAAGGAGCAGTATGGACTTCCTTTTACAGCATCTTGGTTTCTTTCTGAACATCTGCTGCTTTCTTATTCTTTTTTTTTAAACAGAGTTTTTTTTTCTTACTCATTGTTTCTTCTCCTCCATAATTTAGGCAAGCATATGGGAACCATTTTCTCTCCAGCTCTGATTTGATGTTGTTACCTTCCAGCTGCAATACCCAACAAGTAATAGATAGCTTTGTTCTTTTCTTTACATCAAATTCCTAGGAACTGCTCTGCCTGTATTTCTTTCTGCATTAGACCATGGGATACCATCAGGTCTTGGGTCCTGTCAGCCTCCTCCAGTCCAATCAGTTGTAATTCAGATTAGGTGGGGAAATTTGATATTTCAAAAATGGTTTTTGGGGGCAGGGGGATTGTAGGCAAAGCAGATGTTCTCCAAAGAGAATGCGAGATGATAGGTTATGGTTGGCATCTCTGGCATAACAGCAAGCAGT
This sequence comes from Carlito syrichta, assembly GCF_000164805.1. NCBI lineage: Eukaryota > Metazoa > Chordata > Mammalia > Primates > Tarsiidae > Carlito > Carlito syrichta. The sequence continues at coordinate 168,845 of NW_007115237.1, forward strand.
AAATGTTGACTCTTATTACATAATATATAAAATAAAATATAATTCATATCAACTGTATTTGGGGCACTATGTTAAGATGTTGAGAAAACACATTATAAAATAATGCTGTTTTCTGAACAGTCGATGCATTTGGGAAGTGATAAAAGCATACTTATAAATAATTAATAATAAATAATAGTAAGCCAACAAATAGACCTAATATTTAATGTAAAATTATTCTCTAGTGTCCTAAATATTACCTTACATGAGCATCTAAACATGGGCACTTTCTTGTGGTTTACCTTGCTAACTTTTCTTTTTTTTATTGGAAAATATGGTTTATTTAGAAAATAAATTAGAGAGATAGAGAAAAGGGTGACCTATTCCCCCAGACTGGGGAGAGGGCCAGAGCTTACAGAGAAGCATGGTGGCCATCTTGTTAGCTTTTCATACCAGTACTTTTAAGAAGATAGCATCACTCTTTTATGGAGGAAAACATAACGTTTCAGAGTTTCAATGATTGGGTCATGGTTCCAGATTTTGTCAGGGCTTATCTGAACCTGGCCTGGCTCGTGGTACGCTAAATCCAATGGTCTTTTCATAGTGTCATGATGTAGCAAAACAACACATGTTTCTGAATCCTTCCTCACCAAGGGCCATGGAAGACTTTTCACTGATTATATAGAGTGTTGATTTTGGATCTCATCATTTTCAGGACTAGAGCAGAATTACAGAGTGGGAGGAAGCACCATGGTGAATTCCTCTCATTTTTGAAGTGTGGGAAATTATATGGTTTAGAGAACTGCACTAAGCAGGAGTCTGGAAGGCATGAACTTCTCATTTGTACCATCTTCATCGTATGTGACCTAGGGAGGTAGACAGATCTTAAATGGAGTAGGACTAGTCAGGGGAATTGGTTAAAAAAAGGCACCTAATCTTTATTAGATGCTGTGTTATGATGGTCAAGATGAGAATAGTAGGACATAATTACTCTGGAGTTGCTAATTTTTGTAGGTTGTAATAAGGTCTTATTCCTTTGTAGCTATTGCATTGACTACATGGGGCAGTCACAGTGAAGTTTGTGTCTGGCTTTACTTTATGGTTTAAGCATTTAAAGATTTTTGTTGTGTTTATGCACTTATTAAATAACATTATTAACACTAACTGCACCTTAGATGATGGGAACTCAAAGATGAACACATCAGGTTTGTTGTATCTGGAGGAACCCACAGAGACTCTCCGTTAAAACAGAAAGAAAACATCATCCTTCGAGTTCTGCTTCTGGTCATATGAATGACCCTTAGTTTCTTCATTGATAAAATGGGGGTATTGGTACTTACATTATTCTGAGAATTGAATGGGATGATATTTGTAAAACTAAAGCAATAATCTCAGAGCCTGGCTTGTGATCAGAGATCATATTGTATCATATTCTCTACTACATCAACAATACCCAACACAGTGGCTGACACATAGAAGACATCCAATAGATATTCGATTTATTTCCCACTTTTCATCCAGTGTTTCTAGTCCCTTCTAAGATAATAGTGCCTTTTTCTGAATCCTGCTGAATTTCAGACACATGCACAACTCATAGACAATGGGGTTCTTCTCTACTCTAGCTGTATCTTGTCAGTGCATTTGCCTTCTGTATTTTTAAATAAAATAGACTCTTCTTTGGCATATGTCAAGTACACTTGCAAGTGTTTTTACTAAAACCCAAGCTGTATATTTTTGGGTTTTTTTCCCTCATTGTCATCTTGCACAATTTGAAGTTATCTCTATTCTCTAGATAAGTAATTCCCAGTGGAAATTTCCAGAATGATAGAATGTCTTATACCTGTGTAGACAGATATGGTCATTGAACATATGGCTCCTGACCACTTGAATGCAGCTGGGGCTACTTACAATCTTTTTTCTTTTAACTTTGGTTTAAGTTTAAATTTCAATAGTAGCATGTGGCTAGTTAGTGACTACTATGTTGGGAAGTCCAACTATAAATTATTAAGAACCCCACTTAATCAGAAGCCAACCAAAAAAAGAAAAGCTTAATTGAACAAATATCAGGACTAATTCCAAGGTAATCCACTCAACATATCCTGCTTGCTGTTACCTCCTTCCAAATTAACAGGTAGCCGGGACCCTAACTGTAGGCTATGCACCAATGCACCAGCCACCCACACACAACAGCAAAAATCCAGCAGTATATCCTGTTGTAGACACGCCTCGCTGTGGTGGTGATCTAGACACAGCCAACTACTGCTTTTCAATATCAAGTGCCCCAAAACTGGATCTGAAAACTGATTTTTATAAGAAGAAAATCTTTGCATCCATGTTTAGCATTAGGTGGAGAGAACAACAAATAAAATATAGTCTGCTGGGGCATAGGCTAAGGCCGATGAGTGGAGTGGAGAAAGAAGGGCCTGGCTGTGGTTTCTGTGAAGCTGCAGCTTCATTTGGCATCTTAGACTCAAGGGTGAGACGCTGCGATCCCAGACGGCCACAGTGTTGCCTGCCATCTGGTAGCAGTTGGATAGAGAGTTCAATCTGATGAAACAGAGCCAGACAGCTGGTAACAAATATTAAGTCCAAACTCCCAAGTAGCTTTTAACAGAGATGCTTCTGAGCCTGGGATTCTGGGACAGGGGCCTAAGGTCCTTTTTATAAAGCTGACAAGGGGGTGAGGATTTTCTGAACATATAACTCTATTTTAAATACCCTCCTTATGTGCACATAAGGAAGTACATGACACTTTAATTCTTAAACCAGCCAGGCTATGGTCAAACCCTGTGTTGTCACACAAATCACCACCCTATTTTATTTTTCTGACATGGTTTGGATAATACTTTCTACAATAGCATGTCTCAAGTTTAACTGTGAAACATCCAGCTATAATCCCTTGTAGCAATAATGGTTAATTAAGGAGAAATGGCCAAACAAAGTCCTTCTTGAAAACAGCCCTCAGTTATTACAATCTCCCTGGTGATGGCTAGTGAGTAAGTACCACGATCCAGGGGTGATCAGGATCCACGAACAGTGCTTCATTTCTAGTGTTTAGAATAGAACAGTTATGCAAACATCAGATGCCCATTGATTCATACTGGCGTAGAAGTTGTTCAGCCTCTTGTGACATTCTGGGACCAGGTTTCAGTATTCAGCATAAATTGCTTTGTAAAATGGGCACAGATCACCAACCTACACACAAAATTCGTTCTATTAAAAATTATAGTCTCCCCGTTTAGATATAAAGAAAAGAACTGTTGTTTTGGGGGCTTTTTTTTTTTTGACTACCACTGTTTGGCATGAGTTATTAAAACCATGTTCTGGAAAGAAACCAATGATGCATATCATTAAAGTGAACTTCTGAAGACGTGTACATTTTTCACTGTGATATCACAGGCATGCAAATGCAAATTCTGTGTCTGCCAGGCTCCACTGTAATAAGAACATTCTTAGGAAGGTAAGTGTGTGTAAGACACTTCTTGATAACCCAGATTTCTAGCTGAAAAAGAACTGAGAAGATATGTTTCCCCCCAGAAGGTGGTTTCCGTCTGGCCCATGTTGAAAAGACATTAGCGGGAAGACCTTGCCGCCAGAGGACACTGCGGCAGGAAGTGCAGCCCAGCTAATTTATGAGGGTCCTATACCTTAGAGCTGTGGGCAAGGTTGGGCTTGGCCCCTTCTCACCCAGCAGGGGCTCTCAGACCAAGGGCTGGAATGTTTCCAAACCTTTTAATTGATTTGCTTCTCTGATCAAAAAAGCCTTGAAACACTAGCGTCTCCAGGATTTTTTGGTAGTTCTGTTCCAATTCCAATTTGGCTCTTGAATTACATAAATGATAATTTTGTTCCAAGCTGAGATCCATAAGGGATTCTAATCTTGGGATATTTTGGAACACACAGTGGGTTTTACTAGGTAGTTTTATTTCAGAAGCACCCGAGTGAAGTATAATGAGCTTAATAACACTGGGTTGTTGCTAGTTTTGGAAAATGTCCTTATGTAGAGTGAGTGGAGAGCCCTCTGATTCTTTGCATATGAGGAGGAAAATGAATTTACAAAAAACAAGGAAAAGAAATGTTAAATGGGCAAGAAAACATTGGGAAGGATTTTAAGATATGCTATGGGTCTTTTAGTGAATGTATTCTAGATGGTACCCTTTCGGCAACACATTTGTCACTAATATTTGGTGGGCTTCCCCCCCAGTCTTCCAGGTGAATCTCTTCTAGACTCCTAACCTCCTCTTAGTGAAGAGAAACAAAGTCTTCTTCACTTATTTCCATCCCCCTCCATACACCTTCAGCCCAAAGGAGGCTGGGAAGGTAGGGGAGTGGCTACTTGTTTATCATTCCTTCAGGGATGGAAGTTGTCTTAATAAATGTATGCCAGTCAACATGGAGTTCGGTCCAAGTGAGCAGCTTTGACAACACCAACCCTGTTGCACATCTTTTCTTGTCAACTATACAATCCCTTAGGTTTCAAGTCCATATTCTTTCAGCTGTGCCGTGATTGAATGACAAGTACATACTGTGGCATTGTTTCACTTGCAAGGGTGTCCTTTCAGACAGGGAGAACTTGGTGTCTGGAGAAATGGTGATACAGCATTAGTGGTAGTCTGGGCAGAACCCCGTGTCAGGGAGTGTCAATACGTTAAGAGTGACAGGACATTACGTGAGACTTTTCCTGTTGTCCTGGGACATTAAGTAGGGCTTTTTTTCTGTACTGCCTTGTCCCGAAATTTTTGCTGAGGTCATCATTTTGAGGAGGAGAGACAATCATACCTACAGAGAAGAAAGTTAGACATATTCCTACAGAACTTGCCAACAAGAGTTCAGAGCAGTCAGCCCCAGTAAACTCTGCCTCTATTTAGTTCAGACATGAGTACCGAATTCTCAGGAGAAAGTAATATGTCTAGAGTCTGGAGACAGTACTGTTGATACCTGACTCCAACCTGGAGAAACATGAAGGTGGCTGTCTCAGAGGGAATTCCCACAAGGGATTAGAAAAGGCAGAGTAACAGGTGAGCAATTTGCATGCCCAGAGTTTGGAGGGTAATGACACATGTAATTCCACACAGGCCAACCAGATTCAGGACCAAAAAAAGAAAAATGTTTACAAATTCAGGCTGTTAAAGAGAAACAATTGAATTCCAGCACCATTGGGACTTTTTGTGTAAATTTTTAATTTACCTCTTGCCAAAACTGACTAAACAAGCAAACAAAAAAGAAAGAAAATATCGCAAAAAAAGATCAACAATGCAAAACTAGGAAAGGGGGAAGGATTCTGATGTCATGACCCACAGAATATTGAGTACTTCGAGGAGTAGCCACCAGAAGCAAAAAAATGAAAAAGACACAGGATGTACAGACACAGTTCCATTCCCTAAGTGAGTAGTATTATGAAATAGGAAATAAATGAAGAAAATTCTGAGAAACTCACTTTCAGGGTCAAATCCTGGCAACACAGAGAACCAGAAACGAGCCAGAGGATTTCCAACTTGGAGTTCCTTTCTCCATGGCGGGTTGACAGCACCTTTTAGAGCATTGGTAGCAGAGCTGGAAGGAAAACACAAGGTCACATGTGAGGGTTTCTCCTGCTGATGGTAGAATGAATTCATTCTGACATTTTAAGAACATGTTCAACCCGAGGGGAGGGGTGTTGAAGGCTGAAGGCAATAATCTATAGTACGGAAAGGCTAAAAACCTATGGTAACCAAAGCAACAGAAGATTCATATTGTCACTCCAGATAAAGAGCTCTCAAAACCCAGGACTTCTACGATCAAATATCCTATAAGACTAAGTAGAAGGAAATGGCAAAACCTACCAGGAAACTCATGACAAATTGGGCTATGCTCTTCTAGCATGGAGAGTACGACAAGAAATCAGAACACGGGGGAAGAGACTCCCCCAAATTGCCTGCTACAGCCCCAACAACTTCTTGGAGCACCTGAATTTCTGAGCAGTTAAAGTAACTCAGTACTCCTGTCCACTGGTGAGATGCCAAAGGTGTTCAGGCAGGTAGGGACAGAACAACTTTACACACATTATTTTGGTGACCAGAAAGGAATTACTTCCTTTCAAAGATAAATAAACTGTTCAGGAACAAAAGTAGGGGAAAATAAGTATAACAAGCCGAATAACCTAATGGAAGATTGACAACAGAAAAAGTAGTTTATCAAAACATCATACCTTCTAGATAATTTTTTTAAATGTCTGAAATAAATTATTTGATGACAACAGTCTGAGTTATAAAGGGAGTTTTTGTACCTAAAGAAATAAACTAAGGAGACAGGTTATTGCAACATTAAGTTATCATTAAAATCACTCAAGTTGTTAATTGCATGTAAAGTAAATGAAAACAATTTTCCAAATATGCAATGTCAGATGGTATAAGTTCTATCTACCTTCCTTTTCTGGATATCTGTATAAAAAAATACTCAGAATAAGAAACCCACAAATGAAAAATTCGTGGTATAAGACCTGACAATAAAATTTAAATAAAATAAAGTTAAATTCAAATAATCGGTCATTATATTTTCCAAATATGTCAGTGGTGTCTTTCATGAAAGAAAACTACAGTAAGGTGAATGCCACATTAGAAATGCATTAGTTCAGTGTAGTTGTATGTGTATGGACTCTCCCCAAAAGTGATGGGAACAGAACGTAGCTAGTGCCACTAATTCAGCTTACCATACTACTCAAGGTATATGTCCTAGTGAGAGCATGGATGGAAGGTCCTTCTGCGGTCCCCCTAGACGTGGTTCCTAGAGTAAAAGCGTCTCCCTGCACTGTGCTTCAAGTGCTTAAAGAACTTCATCTTGTTGCCCTGGCTGCCCTTAGAACAGGCCATTTACTTCATCTGATACTGAACCACAGAAACAGATATTGTTTTAACATTTCACAGCAAAATCTAGATTTGTTACTCTTATTGAAAGCCTTTGTTATCCTCCAGTAATGTGTCTTCCTAAGGGATTTTTCAGGGTAATTTTGAATATAAGTGATTTTTCTCTTTTTCATGAGATTTAGAATTAAATTCCATTCAAAATATATATCTGAAAAATTACTTATCTAGGGAAAATATTTTAAAAACGTAATTGTCAAGCCTAGGATATGAAGTGGAAGAATGTGTAGATATCCTAATTCTCTTTTGTGGGAAAAAAAATATTTCTTTGATGAATGTTGACTTATCACTAGCATAAACAAAAATAGATTATTTCTTCAAGTTAAATAGAGAAAGAACCAAAATCCAAAATACAAGACCCTATAGCAATTAGAAGCAATAGTAACCGTATATAAGCACAAACAATTATAGAATCAAAAACACATGATGGCTGGGTGCAGTGACTCAGCATGTAATCCCAGTACTTTAGGAGGTAGAGGCGAGAGGATTGCCTGAGTCTGGGGGATTTGAGACCAGCCTGGGCAGCTTGGTGAGACCTCCTCTCTACAATAAATTAAAAAATAAGTTGGGTATGGTAGCGCAGGCCTGTAATTCCAGCTACTTGGAAGACTTAGGGAGAAGGATTGCCTGAGCCCAGCAGGTCGAGGCTATGGTGGCTGTGAGCATGCCACTGCACTCCAGCCTGAGACTCCAACTAAAAACAAAAAGAAGCAAACAAAAAAAAAAACAACATGAAGCCATAATTTTCTCTTGAAAAATTGAGATCATAAACCAGTTATTGACTATGAAGAAAATCAAGATGATATTCAGGCATGAACTTAATTATTATCATTAGTTAACTCCAGTGAGAGGTTTTTTTATTTTGAGTTGGAGTCTCACTCTGTTGCCCAGACTGGAGTGCAGTGGCCACTCCTGGCCACCGCAGCCTCAACCTTATGGGCTCCGGCGATCCTTCTGCCTCAGCCTTCCAAGTAGCTGGAATTACAGGTATGCGCTACCACACCCGGCTTATGTTTTGATTTATTGTAGAGATGAGGTCTTGCTGCCCAGGCGGGTCTCGAACCCGTGGGCTCAGGCAATCCACTCACCTCAGCCTCCCAAAGGCGTGGGATTACAGGCTGAGTCACCGAGCCCGGCTGAGAGATTTTTGACATGGTTTTTATTTTATTATTTGTACTTTATTTAATTTTTTTAAGGGAAACATGCATTATTTATGTGTATGTGTGTGAGATTGGGCCTAACAATAAAGCTATTCCATTTCTACCAAGAAATATCTAGTCCTGCATAGCAACTCTGGAAGGACAGGAAGAGAACCCTAAGGGGCTACATAATCTTTAGTCTTTGAAGCAGTGTCCAGAGATGTTCAGAATCTAACTTCTCTTGGTTGATAGAGGAAGTGCATTGATGATTTTTAGCAAAACATTTTACATCAATAAAGTTCTGATTAATTTCGATCACACAGAACACAATTGATTTTCCATTCTAAACTTATTCCAATTAATTGATTAGTTGAAATTTCAAGGATCTTCTTGACTATGTACTGTATACTTAGCTTTAATGAGAAAATCTCGTCCATCTCTTTTCGCTTCCTACTCCTGTCTTTTCTCTTTGGCTCATCTGTTATGTAAACTTGTATCTCTGTAAAGATTAGAGCCAATTTATGGTTTTTTTCATAGATGGAAATCTTGCTGTTTTGCAAAAAGTTGTGGAAACAATGTAATTATCAGTGTGTATTTTTTAACATACTTCATGCTAGCTCTTGGAAATTCAGACCACAAGCTGTTAATTCTGGTTTTGCTTAGGTCCATGTTATATGGATCAATTTTTGCTTTTCTTTCTACTAGTTGCAACAAGCTATGAGTGGCATCATCAGTAGTTCTTCTCCAGGAATGGAGCAAAAAAATCATCTTAACTGACCTGGAATAGATTCAATAAAGGGAGTGACTTTGGTTACATTTGGGTGTTCAACAGGCATCTGTTTTATCAATTCTCTGACTATAACGATGGCTCCTTTCATTTGGGACTGGAACAGAATGCACTCTGGATTCAAGAGCTCATAGGCACCATAATTTATCCTGTTAATTTTATATTCATACTGCAAAATCCATGTCCCATAAATCAAACCTTACATCTACTTTAAATTAGAATTTACTATTTGGCATTTTAAGGAGGTCCAAAGAAATATTTCCATGAAATTAGACTAAGATATTAGCAACTATCTTGCCAAAAGTCAAAAGACAAGACAGTTGCCTGCATATTTTTACTAGTTTTAATGTGACGTATGCATATTTTATTAATTATCATACATGCAATTATTGGATTTAATCGGAGCTATTTTGCATCTGTGGACAGAAGTAAGTTGAATAAATATTTAAGTCATGCATCTACGTTTGTTGTTTTAAAGATATCAGTGATGACAGATTACCCATTATTATGAATGACATTTAATGATATGCTGATGACATAAAAATAAAGATAATAAATATTAATCTATTTTGTAGTTCTTTTTTTCCTTTCCTTTTTTTTTGATTCTTTATGCTATTTTTAATGTAAATAACTGGAGCTTAGCTCTAAAGTCATTTATTTGGGGACAAACGCAAATTAATAAAACTATGTGAAACTGGGGTTCCAGGGAGCCACTCTATACAAGAAATAACAGAGATTTGAGACTTTGCCTCTTCTGGTTAGTTAAGACACAGTCAGAAAACAGGACTGTCCAGAAGGCAGCAAATTTTCCATTAGAGTGTCCTGTATCTGTGCCCACTGGCCGCCTCTAGCACTCATGAACATTTGTAGCTTCCTTCACTGCCCAAGCCTGAGACTAGCAGTTCTTCCGAGCAGGCAGTAATGAGCTGGCTCCCTGCAAAGGTGAGACTGTCACCTTCACCATGGCCCATAAAGCCTCAGTGAGAGAAACCCCAGCCCCATACTCATCAGAACCCCATGTCTCTGCCCTCTTTCCAAGAATGGAAGTCAAAGCCTGTTTTCATTAATACACAACAAGAGCGAAAAATCATAGTTCAGTTTCATTGCAAACAGTTGCACTAAATTTAAAGTAAAAAAAAAAAAATAGACATCTAAATGGCAAAGTCGACTTGAACATCATCAAATGTTGGATGCATCAAGCCAATTAGAAAAATTATAGCAGAAAAAGTATAGCTAAAGTGGGTTGTGATATAAGCGCCTTTAAAAACTATTCTAGAACTTTCATAATCCTAAATGTTTATATCTGTGTTATTCTTCCTTTTAGGAATATAGTTAACTAAATACAAATATGACTGGATTATTGTGCAATTCTAAATTTTACAGTTTGGGTTCAAACATGAGAAAATAATTAAAGGAATTGCTTTGAAAACTGCTGAGTTTTAACATAAAGAATGTTATGGAATAGTTAATGATCTATAATAGATCATATTCATAAAAGCTGCCTTTGCAGCACATAAAGCATCTTTCAGTTTAAAACATAAGTTATAGTTACTCTTAGGTCGGCGGCTCTTTATTTTTAATGTCAGGCCTTCTCTGGGGGTTTGTGCCGGTGTGCTGGAAACAATCACGAAGAAGCCTTGATTTCAAGACTATTCACTATTTGACTTCTCCTCAGAGACTGCCAGAAATAGTATCAAGGAGTGCTTAAAATGACAGCAGTTTGAAGAGACTGGTATGCTCATCTGTTAGGCCCTGGATAGAGATGATTAATGTTTAGCATACAAACACTGGAGCAAGCAGAGGAAAATGGGTTTTGGCCGTCCCTCACTGTTCATTCATTCAGTAAAAATTCATTGAGCACTACTCTATGCCCAGCAGCGATCTTGACTGTTGGAAAGCAGCAGCGAGACCCCTCCTTCCTTCACAGAGCTAATCTTCCTTTGGCAAAGGTGGGCAGGGCATCAATGGGCAGTCAGGCCTCAAGGTGGCAGGCAGTAACACAGGCAAGGAGGGGAAGAAAACTAAACACTGGAAGGAAAGTAGAAGCCACTGTGTGTGTCACTGTAGAAGGTTCATGGAACAAATAATGGAAGGAAGAGAGGCAGCCAATGATGCAGGTAGGTGGTGGAAGAGGGTTTTAAGCAGAGGGAAGAGCACGTGCTGAGGTCCTGATGTGCACGCAGGCATCGTTTAAATGTTCAAGGAAAAGCAGGGATGACAGCCATGTGTAACTTGAACAGAGGACCTAGGAGGGAGGATGAGAGGAGAGAAAGACCGAGAGGTAGGCTGAATGGAGATCCCTTGTCGGCTGTTGTAAAAAATTGTCCTCGACTCTGAAGAGGACAGGAAGCCATTGAAGTAGTGACGTGATCTGACACATTTTGAAGGTGTTAAAAATAAATCATAGAGGAACAGGAGCAGGTAGACTGGTTAAGAAGTTATCTCACTGTTCCAGGAGAGAAATGGTGTCAGGCCAGGGCAGGAGCGGGGAGGTGGTATGATATGTGCGTATCTATTGATTGTAGAGAGAGGAAGAAGGGTCAAGGATGAGTCTAAGGTTTTTGGCTAAGCAAATAGAAGAATGAAATTATCATTTGTGTTTGTTGCTAGGGCTGCCATAACAAAGCACTACCTGCTTGGCAGCTTATTGTCTGGCAGTTCTGGAGGTTGAAAATCAGACATCAAGGCATTGACTGGTTTGGTACCTTTTGAGGAGGGAGTGCTCTGTTCCATGCTTCTCAAGTTTCTGATTGTTTTTGGCAGTCTTGGAGTACCTTGGTTTGTAGACACATCACCTGGATTTCTGCCTTCATCTTCTGGGGACATGCCTCTGAGTCCAAATTTTCCCATTTTGTAAGAACATCAGTCATATTGAGTTAGGGACTTCGCCTTACTTCTGAATGACCTCATTTTAACTTGACTAATTACATCTGCAACACCCTTATTTCCAAACAGAATCACATTCTGAGGCACTAGAGGTTAGAACTTTAAGTTATGAATGGTGGGTGGGGCACATAACTCTACTCATAACACCATGTATAGACCTGAGAACAACTCTAAGGAAGTAGGCTTAGACATGATGCCTACTTTACTTCTAAGTGAGACATCAGAGAGGCAGTGGAGTTCAGAGGAGAGGTTCAGATGAGAGGCGTGAATTCAGCAGTTCAAATCAGATGTATCTAAATTCATGATCTGAGAATATTACCTATTGATAGGTTCTTGACGGAAGAACACTAGGCTTTAAGCCACCCCAACATTTATAAATAGGGATGAGGGGGATCAACAAAGGGATGACCTGTTGGGTAAGAGGAAAACCAGAAAAGTATGACACCTGGGAGCCAGCAAAGGCTTTGTTGTAAGGTAGAGATGCCACCATGCCTACTTTGCCACTGCAGGCTGTGGGTTGGATTACACAGGGTGGACTCATCACTGACTTGGTATGCATGGTCTCAGTGGAGTCATGAGAGTGAAAGCTTAATTGAAATGAGTTCAAGAAGGACAGGAGGAGAGAAATTAAAGACAGTGAGTGTAGAAAATTACTTTGTAGAATTTTTCTAAGAAGGGAAAGACAGAAATTGAACCACGGTAGTTGGAAAGAAATGTGAGTTAGAGAAATTTTTTTTAACAATGGAAGAAATTACAGCATGTTGCTCTTGATGGGAATGGGAAAATAAAGAGGGAAATACTGATGGTGTGGGAGAGATGGGGGAGAATTGCTGTAGCAATGTCTTTGTATTAAAAGTGGGAGTAAGAAGTGTATAGTACATACATGGTAGCATGGGGGGCCTGTTTGCAGTGTCAAGAAGGAGTATTAGAATTGGGGTGCTGATCAAGGGCTGGCAGATGTGAGGGTGGAAATGTGGGCATATCTTGAGAGTTCACTTATTTTTTAAACTAGCAAGTGAGAACTAGATCCTCAACTTCATATTAGAATGGGGCCAATTGTTAAAGACTTGAGAGTGGAGAAGATTTGAAATATCATAGTCATCTAGGAAAGTAAGGAAAAGAATGGTTGAGGATAGTGAGTCTCCAAGTGCGGTCTCTGGATCAGTATTATCAGCATCACCTTCATATTTGTTAGAAATATACTTTTTGACTCCACCCCTGACCTACTGAATCAGAACCTCTAGGAGTGAAGCCCAAAAATCTATGCTTAACAAGCTCTCCCAGAGATTCTGAGGCAGCACAAAGTTTGAGAACTACTAATCTAGGAAAATGGAACAAGACTGCCAGGAATGGCTAATAGATCACTTGAAGTTGGTAGTCCTAAATGTTGAAGTGAAACCAGTTGAGTATGGTAAATTTTGCAGTGATGTTTAGCTCTTTGGAAGTACAGACAAATAATTAATAATAATAAAGAGTTGAATTAAACCAATCTGTTAGGGTTCTCCAGAGAAACAGCATGCAAATTTGTGTGTGTGTATGTGTGTGTGTGTGTGTGTGTGTGTTTAGATTTATTATAGGTTTGCTTCATTAGATTACAGAGGCTGAGAGGTGTCACAATCTGCCATCTGAAAGCTGGAGAACCAGGAGCTGGTGGTGTAAGCATGAATATGAAAACCTGAGAAGGAGAGTGAGAATGACTGACTACTGGTATAAGGACCAACCAGAGTACACAGGCTACAGAACCAGGAGCCCCAGTGATGTCTGAGGGCAGGAGAATATAGAAGTTGCAACTCAAATAGAGAGCACATTTGCCACTTTTCTTCCTTTGTGTTCTATAAGGCCCTCAGCAGATTGGATGATGCCCACTCACATTGGTGAGGGTGAATCTTTTCTATTCAGCCTGCTAGTTTGAATGCTAATCTCTGCCAGAAACACCCTTACTAACACACACAGAAATGTTTTACCAGCTATCTGGGCATCGCTTAGTCCAGTCAAGTTGACACATAACATTAAACAGCAGAACTAGTGATGGATTTGGCTGGGAACATTCACAAAACCTTGGGACTGGGTTGAAGGATTAAGGGTATGTGAATGAGCGAACATAAAACTGGACCATGGAATTTAAACTCTGTCAGAAGGACAATGAATACATGAGAAAGGTGAGAGACTGTAAAAAGATGGTAAGATCAATGACTGAACTTTTGTGGTATATATAAAAGGGAGTGTTCTGGAGAGTGAGAAGGTCATGGCTGGACAGAATAAAACATAATCAGGTTAGCATTGTTTTTATAGCCAGTTATTCTTGGGTTTGAAACCAAGTGTGATCCTAGACAAATGATTTAACATTTCTGAACTATAACTTTCTTCTCTTCTATTACTTCATTTTTAATTATTCAGGCTGTGTCACCATGTGATGTGCACTGTTGTTTTTATGGTGGCTTGTTGTTTTTAGTGCATGTGTTTTTCTGCCTTTTCTTTGCAGCCTCCTCCTTTCCCCCTTCCTCCTTCATTCACTGCAGGCTCAGTCACCACCAAGTCATCCTGTGTCAACAGCCCAGCATTTGTGCTCTCATATTTTTCTCATGTTAATGTATAGAAATGCCTAGGTTATTGTGGTCATTGTAATTTTGGTAATTTTCTTTTACTAAAATAAACTGATGTGAAGACCACACTTTCCACATCTTCCTTTCTTTACTCAAATCTATGATTTTAAAAATCTTTCCTGGTCAACTGGTAGTGTTCTAATTTATTATTTGCAGAAGTTGAATAATGTTTCATTGTGTAATGAATCATCATTTATTCAGCTGCTCCATATTGATGGGCAATTTCTTTTCTTTTTTAAATCATTACAATGCTCCAGCAAAAAGCCTTATACCCATGTTCTTACATATGACTATTTTAATTTCTATTATCACCTTTTTAATGCATATTTTAATTCTCTTCTCAATTTTTCTACAACAATTGGCCTGTTGACAATTTCTACTTCTTAATTCAGTATTGTAAATTTGCATTTTTCTAGAAATATGCGCCTTTTCTCTAGGGTTACAAATATATTGTCATAGGATTGCATGTTATGCTTTCTTATATATGCATATATATTTTTATCTCTTCTGTGGTTTACTTATGTTTTCTTTCTCATTTCTAATCACTCTTATTTTTGCTCTTAATTTTCTAAGTCACACTAAACAACTGTATTATTTACATTATCAAAATTTTTACTTTTTACTAATGTCAACTTTGATTTGTATTACTATTGCTTTATTTCTTGCCTTCTTTTGACTTATTTTGTTATTATGCTTATATTCTGCTAAGATGAGGATTTGACTTTTTTTGGTTAGTTTCCTCCTTAATAATAGAAATATTTACAGTTACATATTTTTTCTCATTAAACTTTTATGGTGTTCTGTGAGTTTCAGGATATAGCATTCTTGTTTTCATTACTTTCTAGATAGTTTATGGCTCCTCATTTGATTTCAAGTAAAAGGAAGTCCTGTAATTTGGTTTGTTTGACTTCTCCAAATCTCATGTTTAAATTTTTTCCCCAGTGTTGGAGGTGAGGCTTAGTGGGAAGTGTTAGAGTCACTGGGGTGGGACCCTCATGAATGACTTGGTACTGTCTTCATGGTAAGGAGTTCACTGTCACTCTGTTGCTTCCTGCAGTAGCTAGTTGTTAACAAGAGCCTGGCACCTTCTCTATGGCTTCTGTGATCTCTGCACAGTCAGCTCCCCTTCACCTTCCTCCATGAGTGGAAGCAGCTTGAGGTCCTCACTAGAAGCAGATACTGGTCTCATGCTTCCTATAGAGCCATGAACCAAATAAACCTACCTTTATAAATTACTCAGCTTCAGGGACCCCCTTATAGAAGAGAAAATGGACTAAGACAAGTTGTGGTTATCAATTTCATTATTTTAATTTTACATTATTTCTAATTTTAGTTCCTTAACATCAGCAAATACAGTCCATCAAATCTCCCTTTCTTGAAAATTAAGTTTTCCCTAGTGGTTTTCTCATCTATTAATTATTTTCCAATATCCACCTTTTCCATTTTACATGGAAATGATATTGTTGCCTGGGCACCTAACTGCCTAACTGAAGACTACTTTCAGCTCATGTATCTGGTCTTGGCCATGTCTCCAAGCATTGGTCAATGGAATGCCATCCCATGGAAGGTGCATATTAAGATTTGTATCTACAGAGGAGGAACATGTCCTCTACTTTTTTTCCTTCTCACTGGGGAGAATGAGGACATGACTGTGGGTGATGGAGCAGCCATCACAGGCTCTCAAATGAATCTTCAGACTGAAGATACCAAAACAAGACAGGAAGAGACCTGGTTTGTGATGCTGCAATAAAAACCCTGGACCACTTACCTGCATCTTTATGTCATAGAAAAATTAACATATTTACTGCTTAAAACACTCTTTGTAAAGCAGCTTATCCAATGTACAAACATATCTAGTGAAAGATTCTTTAAACTTTCCATAGATGTACAATGATACAGATTTTTAATGCTCACATGAGATATAGAGCTCTGTACATCTCTCTAAAATGACTCCATTTCCCATACTTTCTCAACTATCAAAATTATTCTCATGTACCTCCTGTAACTAAAGTTCATCATGAACAAAATACCCACACATTCAAAGTCTTCTGTTAATACTCTCTTTACCTCCCTGCTTTGACTGAAATCAGTTTCCCTCACCCCTCAACTGCCTTTTCAGCACGGCTATTTTCTCTCCAATATCCTTGCACAACTGGGACCTGGGGGTAGAAGGATGTGCCTCTTGATTTTCACTGCCATTTCCAAGCTATTCTGTTTTTCTCTTTGACTCCTTCCCCTCACTTGCTGACACTTATGCTACCAGATTACCCTCCCATCCCCACTACTCTCTTTACATGTTGCCATGCCTACCAATTTTCAGAAGATTCTCCTACCTTCACTGTAGCTCCTGGCTTCTTATGCTTCCCCCCATTAACACTTCTGTCATAATTCTTGGTAACTGCACTGACGGCAGCGATGACCCTTTCAATACCCTGACTTTTAGTTCTCTTGCTTTCTTCCCTCCTCAGATTCCCATTCTCAAAGTCATATTTTGGATTTTGTCATTACCATTGATTGTATCCCTCCATAATCATAGTTTCAAGCATTGAACTCTATATGCATAATTCCCTGTATCTTCTGCACACTCACTCAAATTCCTGTAATCTAACCATTTTAAAATACAAACAGAGTAAACCACCAACTGTTACTACCACATTTTATGTACCCTTCATCTTCCTCAGGTTTTCACTTCCTCCTGATTCTGTATTAAAGTCTATGGTCAACCTAAGCCCCGTCTTGCTTATTTCTCTTGCCAACTGTCTTGCTCACTGAAAACACTGGTAAAACTCAAGATTTTACCTGTTCTGTCCTTGTATCCAGAAAGCTGAACATAGATATGGGAAAATCCATAGCCATGTTGAATTGATGAATCTATTTTTAAATTTATGACCATCAACTTCAACTAGGCTCTCAATGCAGCCTAGCAGTCCTTGCATATTCCTGATTCCTTAATTTTTGCATTTCCTGGATAAGTAGCCTAGTTCTCTCTGATATCAAACCACCAATACCTCTTCCTTTATCCTTATTCTCAGCTAATGGCCTTGCTTCTATATCCTTGAGAAAAATAGAAGCAATCAGAGGAGAATTTCCTTTCTGTACAGCACACATCAATAAAACCACATAATTGCCTTAGCTCCTATTCTTGTGAATGACCTCTCCATGTTACTGTCTAGGGAAATGACTTCCAGAATTAGATCCCTTCTCTTTGATCTACGTGTGGGTATCATTATATTTTTACAAACTCATTAGTTTTTCTCTCTCTCCTATTGTCATACCGCTCGTGCAAATATGCTATAACTTCTCTCATCTAAATCTGTGACTCTCTTGATTCCACATCCCTTTAGGCTACACTTAATTTCTGTCTTCACTCTTAATAGCAAAACCTCAGATATTCTCTTCATGTCTGTGTTTAATGACTTTAACATCATTCCATCTTGAATCTTTAAAATCAGTCTCTTGCTCTCATCACTCTAAGGAAATAGTTCTTATTAAACTTATCAGTGTCCTCCTTATTGGTAAATCTAGTGGTCAATTTCTCACCTTCATCTTATTTGATCTATCAACAGCATTTGATGTAGTCTATTGTTTGTTCCTGTCTAAAACATGTTCTTCGTCTGAATTTCTAAACAGCACACACTCCTGGTTTTCCTTCTTGATCACTGACCACGTGTCTCCAGGTTTTTGTGTTCATTTCTGATTACCTTCTTGTACATCTTAATGTCTGAAAAGATAGGGCTTGTGCCTCAGATTTTTATCTTGCCTCTTTCTATATTTATCTCTAGAAAATCTCATTGAACCTTAAATGTGTAGATATTTCTTTGTTTTGATGGTTCAAATTTATATCTGCAATTCAGACCTCTTTCTTGAACTCAAGTATTTCGTATACAATTTTACACTGGTTCTTTCCACCTGGACATTTAATAGAAATCTTAAAGATGACATATCTAAAATCAAATTTTTTCTTTCACAATTGTCCCCTTTCAGTAAAAGACAAGAACACTTTTTCAGTTGTTTAGGCCCAAAACCTTGGAATTACCACTGATGTCTTTTTTTTCTTTCTCCATTTATCTGGTCTGCTGGGAAATTCTATTGGCTCCACTATCTTCGAATATACCTCAAATCTGATAATTTCTTACAATCGCAGTACTATTTCCATAGTTCAAACCCATATCATCTTTCTTCTGAATGGTTGCATCTATACTTCTGAATTTATCTCCTGATTAAGGTAGGACCAAAAATACCATCTGAAAGGCCATGCACCTATCTATTCCATATACCAAGTCTAGTGATAGAGAAGAAACAACACCTATTTAACACAAGAAGATCTGAGTTTTAACACTAACTGTCACTAAGTTTCTGCCTTGGTCAATTTATTTACAACCTCTAATTCTCAGATTTTATGTTGTACTGGGGAATTGTACAATTTATGACTAATTGCTTGTACCTGCAATCATGATGTCTAAAACAACATGAGTGATTTAAAATTTTGTCCCTTCTAACTTTGACCCTGTTATATGTATCTCTGTTATTTTGGATATCATAGAATGCTACATTTTAGTCAAACTTAATTATTAGAAGATAGATGGATTGCTTTCAAATTCTTAATAATACCTCAGAGGTTTTGTTTTGTTGCATTAAGAGAAGTTTAGAGCAGTTTCTCAAATGTTTTACCATATGGGTTACAGATTTGTCAAGACTGCAGCACTGTCAGTCCATGGTGAGGCCAGAATCAGTGTGCCAGATGCCTCTGGTCACGAATGACCTTGTCCAGTGCCCCCAATATGCCATACAAATACGATAAATTGCTGCCAGTGCTGTGTCATGAAGAGGCCTGGCCAGAGGATATGAACAGATGATCTTTCATCCCAGCCTATCCAGGCAAGCACTGGAAAAACCTGGTCCTTCTATGTTTTCATAGAACTTAGAACTTGTGTTTACTAATTTTTAGTTTTCTGTCTTGTTTCAAAGTAATTTCTGCATAACTAGAGTGTCTATTGGATGTTATCTCTTGAGGATAGTAGGGGAAAATGTGCCATAGATCTGAGAACAGAGGAGAGATTAGCAGCAGCTGAACAGTATGGCAGAAACTTCTGTTTGCTTCCTAGTAACCAGTTTTCCCTCTTTCTCAGTAATTGTTGAGTGTATTGCTGCTCAGAATCAAATACTCCATTAGCACATCCCTCACACCATGATCCTGGCTGATGATATTAGTTTAAGCTTTAAGAAAAGCTGTTTAAAGACATTCAGAAAGTTTGTCCAGAGGTTTTGCAATAAAAAGATGAAATAGAAGATGGTACTTTGAGGCAGTAATACGGCACTTTGGAAAGTATTTTACTTTTACTTCTTAGGATAAAGTCAGATCAATATAAAACAGAGAGAGCGAGAGATGGGGGGAGGGTACAGGGGGGAGATACAGAGGATATAGATTGAAACATATAGGAAAGAAATACATAAATTGTAAAATAATATCTAGAAGGGGTGGGAGGTGTGAGAGAAGGCTTTGGCATTTCCAGGAAAAGGTGTATTTCCTCCGGGGGAGTGCAGGGAAATATGGGCTTGGTTATAGAGCAATATTGAGCAGGAAAAGAAGAAAATTGAAGAAACTCCTGAGGATTCAATTAAAGGATTTCAAACAGTTGAAACTGAAAGCTCTTGTTGAGGTTATAGAGAGAATGTGGCTTAAAGCTTGAAGCACATGGAAAAGAGTAGAAAGATGTGATGCATAAACCTCCACCCATGGGTGACAGATGAACCAACCTTGAATAGAATGGATCAACCATAGATAATAGAATGGATCGACCATGGATAATGGAATGAGCACAAGGCGATTGTGACACACGTGACTTTGTGATGACATCAGCAGGTGGCTCTTGAGCCTTTGCCCATAGGGCATGGTGGCCTGGGAGGAGAGATCCCAGGGATGAGAAAAGCAGCATGATACAGAGCCTGTGTTGGAGCTGAGGAGGCTGGTGAAAGCAAGATTCACCAAGAGAACAGCCATGAGGCACAGGCTGCAACAAGGGGTACATATAGCCAAGTGGGGGGGGGGCAAAAGAAATAGAGGACAGAAGAGAGGACACACGTTATAGCTGTGAAGAGTGGGAAGCAAGCAACAACCAAAGCCACAGCATGGCGTTTCCCACACAGACTTATCCACACTGAACTGTTTCAGTATTTATTTATCTGTTATTACTGTTCATTCTTAGGTAAGGTACAAGGCAGCATATTCGTTATTTCATGTTACGGTATGTTCAACATGTATTTACACAAAATATGTTTAAATACAAAAACGCTTATGGTTTTTTTTTTGTTATCATTCAACTTATCCAATAACCTTGAGATTGACACATCAGGAAATATGAGTTCTGTTTTATCAATTTGCTTGTACTTGGTGGAACAATGTAAAGGATTATCACATGTCAGGTTGCCATATCTCCATTTTCAAAGCCAAAGCAATTGCATTCCCTACAGTTGGGAACAATCCAAGGTTAGTACTCAGCTGTGAAAACCACTTTTCTGATTTGGTTTTCTGCCAGATCAATGTGTTATCTTATTGTCTCAGCTAGGTTGTAAACCACTTAAGTTCACGTATCACATGTTCCATATTTTGGAAAAGGATTTCCAAAATCTGACACAGATCTTTGCTCAGAAAGAACATGGTCTTTGGAGTCAGAAAGATTTGAAATGGTATCATAGTCCCACCAAATAATAGTTTTGAGCAAACTATTTGACATCTCTCAGATTCCATTTTGGCCTTCCTGAGATCTTGGGTATTGTTAATCTGGGTCTTGAGATGCTGTGAGGATTAAATAAAGCGGTTGTGAAGGTAGACACTAAATAAGGGCACGACTGAAGGGAGCCACGCCAAGAACAAAGTTTTAAGTTGCAGCAGTATACATTAGCACACACAACTGTCCCAGGCACGGAAAGTCATGTGGGCCAGATTCCAGGGAAGCCTGAAGTGAACAGAGGACATGTTGGCAAGCCTGCTTTGAAATGTGCTAGGGAGACTGGGTTGGAGGGACAGTGGCACATGCTTGAGGTAAAGAATACAGGGATATAGAAGAGGAGATGTCATTACAGGGTTTTATCATGCCTGGCCTGGCTGAGTAGAAGTCCCCTTTGAGAAGCAGTAAAAGAGAGCTTGAAACATTCTTTAACTAGAACATTTTGTAAGAACTTAAGACGGATTCTCAGAGCACATCCTGGAATCCAAGTATCTGTGGCTGGGTGGATGCACGAGGTAGAGGTCTCTCTTCCTCTTCTCTCCCTCTCAATGCTCACGTTGCATCACCCACAAATTGTATCACATACAAATTGAATCGCGCACACTGCATCACACATACATTACATCTCACATACTACAACACAGAGATATTGCATCACACATGGTAATGGGCACACTAAATCACACACAACATAACACATGCACTGCATCATACACATAATAACATACACACTGCACTACACACATTATATGACACACACTATATCATGTATACCATAGCACACAGACACTGTATCATACACTGAAACAAACATACTACTTCAGACACAATATAACACATACTCCATCACCACATGTTATATTATACATTCTACATCATATACACTGTAACATACACATTACATCAAACGCTATACTACACAGACACTGCATCACACATTGTAACACACTATATCACACATCCTATAACATGCTGCTTCATATGCATAACATACACACACCATATCACACGTTACAGAAAACATTACCATATACACTACAGCACACACAATATAATACATGACATCACATACAACACATACATTGTGTCACACATGCTATATTATACACACTAGATCACATTATCTTTCTATCCATCCATCATCTGTAATGGTGTAATATACTAGGTATATTATATATCTGAATATATAAGGTATATAATAGGTATCTTATACCTGAATACATAAACTCATGATATAGTTTAAATAAGAAAGTAACAGGCATCACTGAATTTCTTGATTACTTTGTTGTGAAAATTACATTTTACCTAAAAACTAAAAGTCCTCATCAATGGTTTAAAAAAGTTGAATATAAAAGAACAAAGGTGAAAAAAAGTTGATGCATTTAAATATTAATATTTAATATTTTTAAATGTTCTCTTTCCCCTCATATAAGTAAAAGAAACTATCTTTAAATTAGCTAAATAATAATAAATGATAGTAACACAGTTCTTGTCATGTGTCTTCCTTTAAAAGTTGATCTTTATTAAAGTAATTTATAGCATTTTGAATATTACAAAGTTTTTTATGATATTATTTAACTAAAAAAATTTAGTATTACCTGGCAATTAAAAAATATATCTACACACACATAGTAATGTTGACATCAGTGTAAATTGGCATCAAGCACAGAAAATCTATCACATTGATGGGTACTCTGGGCCTCTTTA
>NW_007115238.1:0-360 GCF_000164805.1 Carlito syrichta
AGCTACTTGGAAGGCTGAGGTGGAAGGATGGCCGGAGCCCAGCAGGTCGAGGCTGCAGTGACTGGGAGCATGCCACTGCACTCCAGTCTGGGTGACACAGTGAGACTCCAACACACACACACAAAAGAACACAGAGCCAGGCTCTGCAGCTCAGCCTATAATCCCAGCACTTTGGGAGGCCGAGGGGAGTGGATTGCTTGAGCCCGTGGGGTTTGAGACCAGACCAGGCAACTTGGTGAGACCTGTCTCTACAATAAATAAAAAATTAGCCGGGCGTGGTAGCTCTGTCGCCCAGGCTGAAGTGCAGTGGCATCAATGCTGGGGTGGCCATGAGTGTGCCACTGCACTTCAGCCTGGGCG
>NW_007115240.1:0-360 GCF_000164805.1 Carlito syrichta
AGGTGGAGGCTGCTGATAGGTGGGCGGCACAATGCAAATCTCTGCCTGGAGAATGACCGAGACGGCAGTTTCACTTTCATGGATCTTTTCTCTCCACTCATCTGGGTCCCTGTTTGATCCACTATGGTGGACTGTGGTGGTGTGGGAGGCACCGGGGATCAGCTGTACAGCTGGGTGCTGGATCCAGGGTGCCACCAGCAGACTGGGGTGGAGGAGGGTGTAGGGAGTTCCCTCCTCTGGAGCTGAAAGCCTGTGATCAGCACCTCCTTAAGATATGCTGTTCCCTTACACAAGCACGGGTCGCGCACTGAGTGCCTCAGCCAGGGTGGGCCCAGAGCTCCAGAGCTCCAAAGCTCCAAA
>NW_007115241.1:0-360 GCF_000164805.1 Carlito syrichta
AGGAAGTTCTAAAGACACTGTTTCAGCCACAAAAGACATTGGGCTGTGAAGACACCTAAGTATTAAAGTCTGGGGCTAGAAGCTTCCAGATCACACATCCTCAAATGGCTGCACTGCTCTGGCTGTGTCGACACAGACTATAAACTGAGATATCTCCAATTATCTGGATCATTCATCCTCCTTTAAAATACTACTCAACTTGCTTTCCAGCAAGGGGTTGCTAAAATCATTGCCCTGACAAGCTTCACTCTCTTGAGGATGTGAGGCTAGGATGTCAGAATAGTCATCCATTCTTTAAGCCATTGAGCAATTATTGATCACCTACTATGTGTCTGGGACTCTACTAGGCATCAAAACCCA
>NW_007115242.1:0-360 GCF_000164805.1 Carlito syrichta
CTGGAGTGCAGTGGCATGCTCACAGCCACCGCAGCCTCAACCTGCTGGGCTCAGGTGATCTTTCCTCTTCAGCCTTCCAAGTAGCTGGAGCTACAGTCACTTGCCACCACATCCGGCTAATTTTTTGATTTATTGTAGAGACAAGGTCTCACCAAGTTGCCTAAGCTGGTCTCAAACCCCTGGGCTCAGGCAATTCACTTGCCTCAGCCTCCCAAAGTGCTGGAATTACAGGTGTAAGCCACCACACCCAGCCAGAAAAGATGTTTCTATAAAGTTAGCATAGCCTAAGTGTACAGTGTTTAGAAAGTTTACAGTAATGTACAGGAATGTCATAGGGCTTCACATTCATTCACTACTCAC
>NW_007115243.1:0-360 GCF_000164805.1 Carlito syrichta
AAAAAAAAAAAAAAAAAGAAATGACAGATTGAGTTTGTAGAGCAGGTTGATTATATCACACAAATAAGCAAGTTTTGTGACCCATTCTGTGTCGCTCAAATGTGCTGCAAGTGGTGATTGTTTTTTCTAAAAGGAATCTCTGGAGTGGCTCTTATAACTCAAAAACTCTGGTCAGTGATCTACCTTTCGAAAGTCATCCTCACTTTTTTTTTTTTGAATTGAATTCTCACTCTGTCATCCAAACTGGAGTGCAGTGGCCTCTCCTGGCCACCGCAACCTCGACTTGCTGGGCTCCGGCAATCCTTCCGCCTCAGCCTTCCAAGTAGCTGGAACTACAGGTGTGCGCTACCACACCCGGCT
>NW_007115244.1:0-360 GCF_000164805.1 Carlito syrichta
ATCTTCCTTTCTTTCTTTCATTCTTTTCTTTCCTCACTAGGTTGCCGAAGCTGCTCTCAAGTCACCCAACTCTGGTCATCCTCTCGGCCTGGGCATCCCAAACTGCCACAGTCACAGGCTTTCCATTTGATGGTTATTTTGGCCTACTGCATGGTCTTGAATGCTGGACCAGAGGCGATCCTCCCGCTGGGGCCTACCCTCACCCAAGGTTTTCTGGAATTTTCTTGGGTTCAAGGTGTGGGCTTGCTATGGTGTCCAGTCTGATCTGGAGCTCCTGGGCTTTGGCCATCTTCCTGACATGGTGCTGAACCCACAGGCTCAGGGTCCTGATTTCAGCCACTGCAGCCTCCACTGACTGGG
>NW_007115245.1:0-360 GCF_000164805.1 Carlito syrichta
CTTATGTTCAGACTTTTCCCCCAAAAAAATGTTTTACAAGCTATGCTTCTTAGTCAATAGGTTTCAGCAGTTTAGTTTTAATTTCAGCAGCTGAGGGGAAGTTTGTCCTCAGAAAAATTTGCTATGGGACACTTAATATAAGTCAGCACTGTGCCAAAGCATTTACACAGATCACTGTCTTTAGTCCTTAAACAGACCTATGCAAATGGACATTTCAGTTTGACGGATGATGAAACTGAGGCTTGAAAGATTAAGTTACCTGGCTAAAATCATACAACAAGTCTTCAAAATTCAAACAGGCCCAAAGCTTGTAAGTATATAAGAAGCAGTGACTTATCTCTTTGGGCCCTATACTACGGA
>NW_007115246.1:0-360 GCF_000164805.1 Carlito syrichta
AACTCAAAAAAAAAAAAAAAAAAAAAAGATGGTTGACTGATCAAGAATGACACTGTGTAACCCTTCAGAACTAGATGAGCTGACAAGTGAAGAGGCATATGAAAAATAGGTAAAGTCTATCGAGGAGTGAGACTGGAGCCCTAAGTAAACCAGTGAGAAATAAAGATAAAATAATAATAAAAGAATGAAAATAAAATATTATCATAACAATCTGTTTAGTGTAACATTTCCATTTGTAGACATACATCTGTCACAGGGATAAACACTTAGCAAATTTGCCACTGAGATTCAGTTTTTTTGTTTGTTTGTTTGTTTTTTGAGTTGGAGTCTCACTCTGTCGCCCAGACTGCAGTGCAGTGG
>NW_007115247.1:0-360 GCF_000164805.1 Carlito syrichta
CTGCTGTGGTGGTCGCCGTGGCAGCAGGCGGGCACGGCCTCCAGCGGGTCGCCGGCGGGCGGCGAGAGCTCCCCCTGCACGCGCAGCGGCTGCCCGTTGCCCAGGAACACCCAGTGGTGAGAGTGGTCCATGCTGGTCTGGCCCTCGGGCGGGATGCGCTTGTGCCGGTAGCGCAGCACGAAGACGATGCAGTTGATGAGGAAGACGAGGATGGCGAGGCAGAAGACGCCCAGCAGCGCGTACATGCCGATCTCCAGGTCGGTCAGGCCCCGGGGCATCTGCAGGAAGCCGGTGGGCAGCGGCAGGAAGTCTTCGGTGGGCGGCTCGACGGGGTCGGCGGTGCCCGGGCCTTTGGCCTCC
>NW_007115248.1:0-360 GCF_000164805.1 Carlito syrichta
CAGGTTCATGGCCGCCCGCGCGTCCTGGCCCGTCTCCAGGGCGTCGACGAACTGCTTGGAGATGGCCTCTCCGAAGCCCACGTTGTCGCTGCAGCCTCCCCACAGCCAGCCTTGGCCCCCTGGGGAGGCGCGGGGCAGGGAGGCCCTGAGCAGGCGGCGCGGATGCTCCCGGGCGGCCGCTCCTGGCTGGGTCTGGCCTGGGGGTCCCGGGCGGGAGGGGTCGAGGCTGCGCGGGTGCCCCCGTCGGGGGGGCTTCTGCCCCGTGCGCCCCTCGGCCAATCCCTGCTCAGGGCTCCGTGACGTCAGTAGTTGCCGGGTGGATTCTCCGCTCGGCGCCCGCGGGCTCCTCGGCCCGCAGCG
>NW_007115249.1:0-360 GCF_000164805.1 Carlito syrichta
CCAGGGGTTTGAGACCAGCCTGGGCACCTTGGTGAGACCTTGTCTCTACAATAAATCAAAAAATTAGGTGACACAGGCCTGTCGTTGCAGCTACTTGGAAGGCTGAGGTGGAAAGGTCACTTGAGCCCAGCAGGCCGAGGCTGCGGTGGCCATGAGTATGACATTGCACTCTGGCCTGGCAACAGAGTAAGACTTCAACTCAAAAAATAAAATAAAATGTTTGTTAATTACTGTGGTACTTTTGAATCATTCTCTGACAGCTCTCCCTCCAGGAGGTGAAGTTTAATTCCTCTTGTCTGACTTAGAGGTTGGTTTTTTTTGTTTTGTTTTGTTTTTTAAATTTTAAAGATGTGGGATACA
>NW_007115250.1:0-359 GCF_000164805.1 Carlito syrichta
CCCCCCCCCCCCCCGCCTCCCTTCCCCCCCAAGCCTCTACCTGCTGAGCATCGAAATTGGCTTTGGGCTGGATGTTGCTGATGGGGGACGGGGGGCGAGGTGGCCGCCGAGCCCTCTGGCCCAGCGAGCCGGCTGCCAGGAGCAGTGTCAAGAGGAGCCCGGTCCCGGGGGGCAGCATGGCGGCGGCGACAGCAGGGGCGGGGGAAGCCGAGGACAGCACTGCCGGGTCCCAGGTCAGAGTCCACCGTCCAGCTCTGGGAGCCCAGCCGGGACGTCCCTGTCCGTCCCCTGCCTCCCCACCCCCGCCCTGACGGGGCTCCCCAGCCGCCTCCTGAGCCCGGCCCGGGCCTGCATTTCCC
>NW_007115251.1:0-359 GCF_000164805.1 Carlito syrichta
CCCCCCGCAGCCACGCCCCTCCTGCAGCCGCTCCGCCTCCTGCCAGGTGCCCGCGGGTGCGGCAGACCCAGGGCCCCAGCGCCCACCCCCACGGCCTCACCTGGGCCTGCACGTAGTCCCAGGCGTCCTGCAGGCTGTCGCCGCGGCTGCTGTTGTAGTTCCGGATGAGGTCGTCCACGATGTGGCCCATCTCCTGCTTCAGCTGCGGGAGGCAGGGGCCGGGGTCAAGTCGGAAGCCCCGGCCCACCCAGTGCCCTGTCCACTGCCCCCGGGGCACCAGCCACCCGGGCTTGCTCCCGGCTCCAGGCACGGGTGCTCCCGGCCAGGGCCCTCTGCCCCCCCGCCGGTTCTGCGCTCAG
>NW_007115252.1:0-359 GCF_000164805.1 Carlito syrichta
AGCCACCGTGCCTGGCTGAGATGGGTATACTTAATAGCTGACAGAACCTCCCCATTCAATCTCTGATCTATAGTGTAGGAGCCACTGTTAAAATACATCAAAGAGGGCCGGGCTCGGTGGCTCAGCCTGTAATCCTGCGCTTTGTGAGGCCCAGATGAGTGGACTGCCTGAGCCTGCGGGTTCAAGACCCGCCTAGGCAACTTGGCAGCACCTCATCTCTACAATAAAACAAAAACGAGCCGGGCGTGGGAGTGCATGCCTGTAGTTCCAGCTACTCGGAAGGCTGAGGCGGAAGGACTGCCAGAGCCCAGCAGGTGGAGGCTGCTGTGGCCGGGAGCAGCCACTGCACTCCAGTCTGG
>NW_007115253.1:0-359 GCF_000164805.1 Carlito syrichta
AAGGCCTGCCGGGAGGGGCAGGTAGCGGGCGGGTCGGGTCCAATGGGTGCCGGCTCCCGAGGAGAGGGCGGAGGAGAGGAAGAAGGGGGCGAACTCCGGGCCCCGGCCCCATTCATTGCCGCGGCCCGGCTGGCGCGGGCCCCGTGTTTTCAGAGCCATGGAGGCGCTCATTCCTGTCATCAACAAGCTCCAGGACGTCTTCAACACGGTGGGCGCCGACATCATCCAGCTGCCTCAGATCGTCGTCGTGGGGACGCAGGTGAGAGACGAGGGCGGCGTTCGCTCAGGCCGGACCCGGGCGCAGGCCTGGTCGGGGCTGCGGCAGTGCCCGCACCCGGCCGGCCTTTGCGGCCTGTGGG
>NW_007115254.1:0-359 GCF_000164805.1 Carlito syrichta
ATTGCCTGAGCCCAGCAGGTCAAGGCTGCGGTGGCCGTGAGCATGCCACTGCACTCCAGCCTGGGCAACAGAGTGAGAATCCAATTCAAAAAAAGAAAAAAGAAAAGAATGTATTCAGCTCAGGTTTCTAAGTGACACAGTTCCCACAGACTGGGAAGTCCAACAGCATGGTGCTGGCATGTGGCTAGGGTCATCTCACTGGAAAAGGGCAGAAGGCAGAAGGGCAAGAGAGTATAGTTGGGTGGGGTCTTACTTTTATTATTTTATTTATTTATTTATTGTGTCAAAATTTCACTCTGTCACCCAGGCTGGAGTGTAGGGCAAGACAGTATGGGCGTGTGTGTGTGGGGGGGGGGGGG
>NW_007115255.1:0-358 GCF_000164805.1 Carlito syrichta
TATAAAATGATTTGGGGAGGGTTCCTTCTTTCTCGATTGTCCAGAATACTTTGTATAGGGTTGATGTCAGCTCCTCCTTGTATGTTTGGTAGATTTTTGCTGGGAAACTGTGTAGTCCAGAGTTTTTTGTTGTTGTTGTTGCTTTGTTTTTGTTTTTGTTTTTTTGGTAGATAGATTTCTTGTGATGGAGTCAGTTTCCTGGGTTGTTATATTCAGTTGAGTGTTTCAATTTCTTCTTGTTTCAACCTTAGGAAGTTATGTAATGTCAGAAGTCCTTCAGTGCGTTTAGGTTTTGAGTGCGTTTCTGTAGAGGTGTGCATGGAAATGTCAGGTAATCTTTTGAATCTCTTCAAGGTCA
>NW_007115256.1:0-358 GCF_000164805.1 Carlito syrichta
AAAAAAAAAAAAAAAAAAAGATAACTAATACAATGAGCTCTTCTATGAATTGCTTTTTTCCTGTTCAACGTATATGTTGACTTATGTGACTACAGTATTCCATCCCAGGAAGATGCCACGTTTCATTTATTTATTTACCTACTGATGCTTCTGTATTTTGATGCTTTGGTTCGGGCATTATCTACCCCTTCCCACTCTGGAAGATGAAGACTTTGCTTCCTTCCCTGCCCTCCACCTCTTCCTGTCCCCCCATCCTTCTTTTATAATTCCATTACAGTTTTGGTTAAATCAGTAATCAAACCGGGCTCGGTGGCTCAGCCTGTAATCCCGCGCCTTTGGGAGGCTGAGGTGAGTGGAT
>NW_007115257.1:0-358 GCF_000164805.1 Carlito syrichta
ACTGTGTGAACATCACAGTGTACCTACGCAAAACTGGGTGGTATAGCCTACTAGACTGTATGGTATAGACTATTGCTTCTAGACTACACATCTAAACACTGTAGGCAATTGTAACACGTGGTATTTGTGTATTTAAACTTATGGAAGATACAGTAAAAATAGGATGTAAAAGATTAAAAAAACAGTATATTCATTAAGGCACCGACTGTGAGTGAAGCTTCTGGCCTAGAAGTTACCCTGAGTGAGTGGTGAGTAGATGTGAAATACTAAGACTGACCATATACCACTATCGACTGTGAGATCTGTGCACTTAGCCTACATTGCATTTATTTAAAAGTGTTTTCTTTCTTCAATAATA
>NW_007115258.1:0-358 GCF_000164805.1 Carlito syrichta
AGTTGCCACCGCCTCCCCCCGCCCCCGACCCCTCACCTCTGGAGGAGCCAAGGAGGCTGTAAATACAGACCCACTGTGCATCCCAGGCCTCCAGGGCCCAGGACAGTGGCTGAGCCCCGCCTTCTCGTCCCTCTCACCCCTCCTGCCCACCCTTGGCACTCATCTCCCCCCAATCTCCCCGTCGACTGGCCCCAGGCTCCCACAAGTGGACCAGGGCCCTAGGCGTGGCAGTGACGGCTGCGAGCCAGGGTGGAAGACAGGCCCTGAGATGCGGGTCGTGCCAGGCAGGGGGATGCAGGATCCTGGGCACCACCCCTATGGACAGCCGCGGGCTCCCTGCCTGTATGTGCACACTGGC
>NW_007115259.1:0-358 GCF_000164805.1 Carlito syrichta
CAGGAGCGGCCACTGCACTCCAGTCTGGGTGATAGAGTGAGACTCCAACTAAAAAAAAAATTTTTTTGTTGTAGAGACAAGGTCTCACCAAGTTGCCCGAGCTAGTCTCGAAACCACAGGCACAGGCAATCAACTCTCCTCGGCCTCCCAAGTACTGGGATTACAGACTGAGCCACCAAGCCTGGCTGGAACTGAACTTACAATTTTAACTTAAGTGGCCATATAAGGCTAGTGATTGCCACATTAGACGGCACAGTCCTAGATACGTATCTAGAGCATCTATCCAGAGCACTCTATTGTCAGATGAAGACACTAACAATGGTTTAATGCTCTTCTATTTTTTTTTTTTTTTTTTTGA
>NW_007115260.1:0-358 GCF_000164805.1 Carlito syrichta
TCATTCTGTCGCCCAGACTGGAGTGCAGTGGCCGCTCCCGGCCACCGCAGCCTCGACCTGAATCCACTCACCTCAGCCTCTCAAGGCGCTCGTTTATTTTTTAATGAAGACGGGGTCTTCCTATGTTGCCCAGGCTGGTCTCGAACTTCTGGGGTCAAGCCATCCTCCCACCTTGGCCTCCCAGAGTGCTGGAATGATAGGCATGAGACGCTGCGCCTGGCCCAAAAGTAATACTTAAAAAAAATATAGCCGGGCTCGGTGGCTCAGCCTGTAATCCCGCACCTTTGGGAGGCCGAGATGAGCAGATTGCCTGAGCCCGCAGGTTCAAGACCCACCTGGGCAACTTGGCGAGACCTCA
>NW_007115261.1:0-358 GCF_000164805.1 Carlito syrichta
AAAAAAAAAAAAGAGGTATAGTGTGGACTTTGCACACATACAGTGAGACCAAGCTTTGTTGTGAGGAATTAGAAGTGAGGTTGGGAAGGAGGAGAGAGGCGGATTCCTCCTAACGTCTGTCTAAGGGACTTGCTGTTGATACCATCAGGGAGTTGGCAAACTTTATACAACCAAATCTTGCCTGGCAGTTTTTTATGGACCAGGTTCACAACTTTGGTCATCTCCACCAACAAACATAGTGAAGATCTGATGGACTGTGGAGGAATCCCTCCCCGCCTTTGGAGGGCTTGGCTGAAAACCATTTCTTTCTTTTTTTTTGAGTTGGAGTCTCACTCTGTCGCCCAGACTGGAGTGCAGT
>NW_007115262.1:0-358 GCF_000164805.1 Carlito syrichta
TAGCTAGTTATTTCAGCTAGTTAAATCAGTTGGCTCTCTGGGAAGCTAGCTAGATTCGTCAGCTAGCTATGATAGGTAGCTAGTTAAGTCAGCATCTGAAATCAGCTGGCTAGCTTGATAGTTAGCTAGATATCTAGCTAGTTAAGCCAGCTAGTTAAGCCAGCTGACTAGCTAGGTAACTAGCTGACTAAGTAGCTATTTAAGTCAGCTTGCTAGCTAGTTAAGTCAGCAAATTTAGACAGCTGACTATCAAGTTGCCGAACTGGGTACCTACCCTGTTAACTCATCTGGCTAGCCTATTATATAGCTAGTTAAGTAACCTAGTTAAGTCAGCTCAATAGCCAGATGGCTACCTAGA
>NW_007115263.1:0-358 GCF_000164805.1 Carlito syrichta
CCAACCAAAAAAAAAAAAAAAAAAAAAAAAAATATATATATATATATACTTTGATGTAAATTTTCACAAATGGGACACACCCATATAATTGACACCCAGCTCAAGACACAGAACATTTAGTGTACCCAGAATCTTCTCCTGTCTTTTCCAGTTGACTGTCTTATTTTATTTTATTTTATTTTATTTTTTGAGTTGGACTCTCACTCTGTCACCTAGGCTAGAGTGCAGTGTCATGTTCATGACCACCACAGCCTCGATCTGATGGGCTCAGGAGATCCTTCCACCCAGTCTTTTCTTCAAATAATTTTTTTTTTTTTTTTGAGTTGGAGTCTCACTCTGTCACCCAGACTGGAGTGCA
>NW_007115264.1:0-358 GCF_000164805.1 Carlito syrichta
GACACCAACTCAAAAAAAAAAAAAAATCTCACCTTAATTTGGAAAATAAATTAAAAAGTAAACAAGTCAGGCGTGGTGGCTCAAGCCTGTAATCCTAGCGCTTTGGGAGGCCTAGGCACGAGGATTGCCTAAGCGCCTGGGTTCAAGACCAGCCTGGGCAACTTGGTGAGACCTCGTCTCTACAATACATAAAAAAATTTAACCAGGTGTGGTAGCGCATGCCTGTAGCTCTAGCTACTTGGAAGGCTGAGGCGGAAGGATCACCGGAACCCAGCAGGTGGAGGCTTCGGGCCTGTGAGCGTGCCACTGCACTCCAGCATGGACAACACAGTGAGACCCTGAGCCAAAAAAAAAAAAA
>NW_007115265.1:0-358 GCF_000164805.1 Carlito syrichta
ACGGACCCTTCCTGGGTCTTGGGCAGGGGCAAACCCGACCCACGCCACAGTGGGATGGCACTGGCAGCCCGAGATGGCTTCCCACCCAGAGACCCCCCCACACACTCACACCCCCTGAGGACGCCGGACCACCCACTGGGGCCCAGAAGAAAGGAATCCGCGCCTGAAAAAATATTCTACCCGGTCCAAAAAAAACGAGCTATCCCAGGAGGCTGAGTGGCCGGTCCCCCTGAATCCCGGGGGCAGGACCCTGGGAGTCCCAGGTCCCAAGAGGCCTGGGGAGCACCAGCACCCCGCCGGCCCAGTTCCAAAGGGTCGCCAACCCCCAGCAGGCCCGGCAAGGGGAGCGCGCACCGCC
>NW_007115266.1:0-358 GCF_000164805.1 Carlito syrichta
AAGGCATCTGGCTAGCTACATAGCTTGCTAGTTAAGTCAGCAGGCTAGACAGCTGGCTAGTTAGATTAGTTACCTAGTTAATTCAGCTGGATAGCCAGCTGGCTAGCTATGTAGCAAGGTAGTTAATTCAACTGGCTAGAAAGAAGGCCAGTTAGTTAAGAGAGCTAGTTAACTCAGCTGGCTAACAAAATGTCTGGCTAGGTATTGCCCTAGTTATGTCAGTTGACTAGGCAGATGGCTAGCTAATTAGGTTAGCTAGCTAAATCAGCTTGCTCTCCAGGTGGCTAGAGATGTAGAAAGCTAGTTAAGTCAGCTGGTTAGCCACCTGGATATCTAGTTAAGTCAGCTAGTATAGTCA
>NW_007115267.1:0-357 GCF_000164805.1 Carlito syrichta
ACTCCAGTCTGGGCGACAGAGTGAGACTCCAACTCAAAAAAAAGAAAAAAAAAGAAAAACAAACAGTGCCCTTAGAAGAAAGATCAATTTTCTATTATTTTATGAACAGAAGCGTTAAACTTCCATATTTATAGTATGATCCTTACAATTATACTAAAAAATTTCCCTTTAATTTGGAGTAAATTCTGTGAAACTGGAATGAGTAAACTCAGATGAGATCACTCATTTTTTCTTTTATTTATTTATTTTTATTTTTTATTTTATTTTATTTATTGATTTTTTTTTTGAGTTGTAGTTTCACTCTGTCACACAGACTGGAGTGCAGTGGCCGCTCCCGGCCACCGCAACCTCGACCTG
>NW_007115268.1:0-357 GCF_000164805.1 Carlito syrichta
AGGGACGTCTTGCTGAAGTCACCAGCCCGCGGATGTTCCCGGTAATAGAGGGTGGCGTAGTCGGCGGGCTCGTGGCGAGGCGCCCGCTTGGGGGCCTTGCCATCCTTCTTGGGGAGGTGCAAGTAGCTGAGGAGCTCACGCTGGCCCAGGCCCTTGCGGAGGAGCCCGTCCGGCTGGCGGGAGCCCCGGGGCCCGGCCAGTGCAGCCCGCAGCTCTTCGGGGGAGAAGTCCTGCCGTTCCAACAGGCTGCCCACGCTGCCCATGGCAATGCCAGCAGGGCCTGGGGCTGTGGCCATGAAGTTTCAACGGGGCGCAGGCAGCTGCTTCTGGGAATTGGGAGGCTCCGTTAGGGGCGGC
>NW_007115269.1:0-357 GCF_000164805.1 Carlito syrichta
CTGAGCCACCGAGCCCCGCTTATCCTCATTTTAAAGATAAGAAAATGGGCTGGGCTCAGTGACTTAGTACTCCCAGTACTTTGGGAGGCCAAGGAGAGTGGATTGCCTAAGCCCGTGGGTTCGGGACCGACCTGGGCAACATGGCAAGACTTCATCTCTACAATAAATAATGATAATAATAAATAGCTGAGTGTGGTTGTGCTCACCTGTAGTTCCGACTACTTAGCAGGCTGAGGTGGAAGGATAGCTGGAGCCCAGCAGGTCAGCAGTGGGGTGGCTGTGAGCGTGCCACTGCACTTCAGCCTGGGCAATGGAGTGAGACTCCAATTAAAAAAAAAAAAAAAAAAAAAAAAAAAA
>NW_007115270.1:0-8378 GCF_000164805.1 Carlito syrichta
GAAAGGTTGGGCTGTCCTGGTCTTGTATCTGATGGAGATTTGCTGAGGGGGGATGGGATAGGCTGCTGCTTGTCCTGCAGTAGAATTTCGGAACACTTTCTAATGGTTTTGCTGAGGCAAAAAGACTAAACCCTTTCAGCTGTCATCGTCGATTCCTGAGCCAGCAGAATGAGTAGCACATGGTTGCTTATTAGAAATGCAGGCTGTTGAGCTCATGGGAGACTTGCTGAATGAGACACTCTGGAGTGGGGGCAGAGGTATAGGGGGGTAGAGGGCAGGTCTCTGGGTCTTAGTAGCCTAGCAGATGAGTCTGACCAGTGCAAAAGTTTGAGAAACACTGCCCAAGGCCAGGTGTGAAGCAATGGCAGATATTGCCTATCTCCATATGTCTTATTTTATACTTGGCTCTTATGTAGAGAAGACACTTTAAGTCATGATTTTCTTAGAGTCAGTATCTCGCAGTTGACCATATTTTGGTTCCTCCTTTTTATTTTTTTCTCTGAATGTTTGACACTTGATTCCATAATCACTGCCAACATTCAACCCACTCTTCCCTAACTCGGTCAATACCTCAGATCCACTTTATAATTGTGAAGTAAACTTTGAACCTACAGTTGTCTGGAGTGATGTAAAAGGATTGGTGCATTTGATTCAGTGTTTGATTGAGGAGCCCTAGGGGAGGCATTTTGTACTGACAGAATCAAAGATACAGGGGGAAAGCAGGTGCTTTAGATTAATTAAAGACCAGAGCAGCCTGATAATTTTTAAGTGGTGGTAATAGGAAGTTTATAGTATCTATAAGTAATAATGTAATCGATCAATTATTTTCCCTACATCTTTCTTTCTGCATTTCTATCATACATTTTGGAATAGTTAAAATAGAGTGGACTAAAATAAATTTTTACATTAAAAGTTTTTTTAAAGAGTTTATATTGGGACCAGGCTCGTTGGCCCAGCCTGTCATCCCAGCACTTTGGGAGGCTGAGGTGAGTGAATTGCCTGAGCCTGCGGGTTCAAGACCAACCTGTGCAACTTGGCAGGACATCATCTCTACAATAAATCAAAAATTATGCTGATTATGTTAAACTATGAATTGAAAGGTTGGGCTGTCCTGATCTTGCATCTGATGGAGATTTGCCAAGCGGGGATAGGATAGGCTGCTGCTTGTCCTGCAGTAGAATATCTGGTGTGGTAGCACACACCTGTGGTTCTGGCTACTTGGAAGGCTGAGGTGGAAGGATTGCCAGAGCCTAGCAGGTGACTCTGGGGTGGGGCATGAGTGTACCACTGTCCTGTGATGGAGTGAGATGCCAACTCAAAAAAAAAGAGTTCATATTGGGACTCATATTAGTTCATGGAACAGTAAATATAGATGTAGAATTATTATTAGAATTATTGTACATTCTAGGTTGATAGTTGCTTATGAAAATAATTGGGAGTTATGCTCATTTTGTAATAGCTCATCAGGTTAGGTATCCAGTACCATTGTCCTTCAGTATCCTCAGGGAATTGGTCCCAGCCCTGCACGCTGCTCCCCTTGCATGTACCAACATTTGGTCATAGTTGAGCCCTGCAGTTGGCTCTGTGGAATGCACGCATATAAAAAGTCAAGTTGGCTCTCAATAGATGCGTGTTTTCCATCCCTTTTAATTGGAAAAATATTATATATAATGGGACTGTGCAGTTAAAACCCATGTTGTTCAGAGATCAACTGTAATCCTAACTGGAACATAATCAAGTAAGGATGTAGAAAACCAACTTTTGAATAATCGGAAGTAGTATTTGCAGAATCTGTGCATGTATGTCTTCCATTTTATTTATGGAATGAAATCTTAAACACATAAATGTATTCATGAATTTAACAATTCCAAAAAGTTAGAGATATTAGTGAGACTAACTGTAAGACCTATTATAAAGCCTTGAGTAATGTGGAAATCTATTTCTCTCTTGTGTAGATGTGTGGGGTTAATCCAGCACTGCTGGGGAAGCCTCTCAGTCATTATGGGAACATTTTGCCTGGTTGCTATGTTGTCTTCAACATGTAGTTTTAATCTCCTGCCCCAAGGTAGCTGCTCAAGCTTTCGGTAACATACATGTATTTCAGCTACCAGGAAGGAGCAAAGAGGAAAAGAAAAGGCATTCTCCTTCTCCTTAAAGAATAGGATGAAGATTGCCTGTATTAAGTCTAACATCCCATTGGTCAGGCTTAATCACATGGTCATGGCCTCACCTTAGCCACAAGGAAGACTGAGAAAGGTCATCTTTAGCTCAAGTGCCTCACTAAAATACTTTATTTTTATGCAGTGACAGGATATGGATATTGAGGGACAGTGATCAACTTCCACCATCGTTGCTTGCATGGTTTCCAAAAGAAGCTGTATGTTTTAAGGAGAGAAATGTTAGAAATAAACAATATGGCTATTTACCCTTTGACCCATAGACCGCTTCTCGGAACCTATTTCAGGGACAGATACATTGGTTAAAATCTGGAATGATGTTTTAGAAGATCAGGGACTGGAAACAACTCATTTATTTGTCCATTGCTAGGGGATTTTTGGTTGGTTAAATAAGCTAAGCTTCATCAATCTGATGGATTACACTGCAGTCTTGAAAGGAATGAGATAGATCTCTGTGTATTGCTGTGTCAGGTAGAGTTTGACACTCGCAGTTGTAGTTAAGGAGTATATGCTAAGCATTTGACCCCATGCAACTGCAGAAGCTAGTTAAACAGGCTTAAGAAAGATTGTTGCTTCTGTGTTCAGTGCTTTAGCATGAAAGAAGTCCATAGACAAGACTGTCAGGAAGGGAAGATGGAAATTAAGTAGGGAACAAAGACACCACAGAACCTGCTACTGATGGATTGGAACTCAAGGATGGTCTAGAAATTATGTCCAACTCTCACTACCTTTGAGCCTGAGTGTGGGAAAAATGCTAGGAGACTGGGGTGGAGATGGTGTGAGCAGCCTGCCTATGAAATAGCAAGGGCCTGAATTAGAAGAAGGAAATAGGACATATGTTTCTTAGATTATGCAAAATATTTGGTGTCTAAATTAATTTAAGGAGAGGAAAGAAGAGGGAGATGTTAAGAGGAAGTGTGGAATGAGATTTTCTTCTGATAGTAATGGAGGAATGATGGATTATATTCTCTGAACTAAATGGCGAGTGTGTGTGTGTGTGTGTGTGTGTGTGTGTGTGTTTATTTTAAAAGTATACCCAACTGGCATGAAAATCTTACAACATGGCAGAGTCTCCCAATGAAGTAAAGCTCACAACTCTAGAAGGTAAGTGAATGGTAAAGCTAGCTTTCTCCCTGAAGTTATCCTCCAGATCCTTGAGATCGATTTTCTGTTTTGATGATTCCATGGGGGCACTAGGGATGGGAGATGAAGTCCAGAACCCACTTGAGA
The DNA here is from genome assembly GCF_000164805.1 of Carlito syrichta. Lineage (NCBI taxonomy): Eukaryota > Metazoa > Chordata > Mammalia > Primates > Tarsiidae > Carlito > Carlito syrichta. Next base: position 3,408 of record NW_007115270.1, read on the forward strand.
TAGAGACATTGCTAGGAGCCCTTGCTTAAAGCCTATGGGGCCACATGCACAGTGTGAGGCATAAAAGTGGCAGGATAGAAATTTATCTGTCTTGCCTCTGCACTGATGAAGAGGGAAGAAAAATCTCTCATGAGATTTTTTAAAATCACAAGATGCCCCTTAAACAGGATTATGATTGAAATACTTGCTAGTATTGTGGTCTGAAAACACTTAAGCAGATAATACCAATAACCAAGATAGCATCACAGATAAAATCCCAAGTAAAAAAATAGTGTCCCTTTGAGCAGAAACAAGAGCAGACTTCAGATATTAATATTATTGTATCCAGAATGCAAAAAAATAGGTTTCACGTGAAATAAAAGGAGACACTTCAGAATACAGGCAGGAGACAAGCACATTTGAAGGAAACAGAATGGAATGTTTGAAAAGAATAATATAATAAATGAAATTTAAAAGTCTCTGTACAGCCGGGCTCGGTGGCTCAGCCTGTAATCCCGTGCTTTGGGAGGTTGAGGTGAGTGGATTGCCTGAGCCCGCGGGTTCAAGATGCATCTGGGCAACTTGGCAAGACTTCATCTCCACAATAAATCAAAAAATCAGCTGGGCATGGTAGCGCATGCCTGTAATTTCAGCTACTCGGAAGGCTGAGGCGGAAGGATCGCCGAAGCCCAGCAGGTCGAGGCTGCAGTGGCCGGGAGCGGCCACTGCACTCCAATCTGGGCGATGGAGTGAGACTCCAACTCAAAATAAATAAATAAATAAATAAGTCTCTGATGGTTTAACCAGTAATTTATAAGCAGCTGAAGGGAGAATTAGCAAACTGGAAGGTAAGGCCAAAGAAATGACCAGGATATAGTTTGAGAAATAAAGAGAAGGAAAATATGAAAGAGAGGCTGAGAATGAAGGGAAAATGAGAAGCTCTAATATATCTAAGGAAACAGAGATGAGCACATTTCCTAATAATGTTCATTCATAAGATGTTTGCCACCTTGCACCATTAGAACTAGATGGATGCAGTAGGACTATTTAACTGTGGCCTGCTTCTCTCCCCTCTCGCTCCCCCCCACAGTATTATTAATGTAGAAATGTTATTTCCCCATATCCTGAGTTACTAGTATTCCTTACATAATCCCTGAAATAAAGTATGTAAAGAATACTAGGCAAAGGGTTCTTGGAAAGCTAAAGTATTAGGCATCAGCAAAATTATCTTGTCAATTCTAAGAAGAACTTATCTGTAATGTGAATTACCAAATCCTTTTCAAGGGTGATTCAGTTATGGAGGTAACTTCCAGGCTTTACCTGTGGTTATAATCCAACACCTTCTCATCAGTGAATCTCTCACTAGTGAACCTAGTGTCTCTAGGTTCCTTGTTTTCCTTAGTTCTTCTCACAGTTCCTGTCCTTACCTCAATCCATGTGGGTGAAAAGAGGCTGCCACCAGTTATATCTGTCCCCTGTGATCTCAGGACATGGAGATGTGACTCAAGGTCAGCCATTCTGGCTTCTTTCTGGGAATTTTAGTGTAGAGACAGAGCTTCACTTGCTGTGGTTTGTTTCACTTTCTCCTTTTTTTTTTGAGAAAGCAGGATTTATAGAGAGAACAGAAAAGCTCCCACAGTGGGAGGGGACCCTAGGCGGTTGCCAGTTCACTTTCTGTGGTTGGAATGATTGAGATTGGGGCCCTGAGTGACTATTGCTTCTTTATTCTTCCTTTGGTTAATAAGTTTCTCCTACATCCTTCCATTTCATCTTAAATTTAATGTGCTTCAAGTTTCAGTCTCCTGTAGACTTTGCTAACGTCATAGGTGATTTTGACTAATGTAATGCATAATCTTGGCTAGAGAAGAGACACTGCTCTCTTTCTCTCTCTTTTTTTGTGAATTGGGATCTCCAATGCCTAGGCTGGACTGCAGTGACACAATCATGGCTCACCGCAGCCTTGTCCTCCTGGGCTCAAGCAATCCTCCCACCTCAGCCTCCCAATGTGCTGGGATTACAGGTGTGAGATGCAGTACCCAGCAGATGCTTCTCTTTCAAAATGAAAATACTCCTTGGTTGGAGTAGCATCATTAATGGCAACCTTTCATAACACTTTTAAAAAAAATTTTGATTCAGGCTGGAGTGCAATGGCACAATCATGGCTCACAACAGCCTTGATCTCCTGGACTCAGGCGATTCTTCCACCTCAGCCTCCCAAGTAGCTGAGACTACAGGTGTGCACCACCACACTTGGCTAATTTTTGATTTTTTTTTTTTTTTAGAGATGAGATCTCGCTATGTTGTCTAGACTGGTCTTGAGCTTCTGAACCTTTCATAATTTGACATAGATGCTATTTTTGCCTTCATAGCTGAAACAGGAATCTCATCTGTTTATTCATGAGCAGACTTCTTAAGGTTTCTGAGAGGGTTTAAGTGAGATAATTTGTATCTGCCTAGTCTTTAAGCACTTTCTGAACACATGTGCTAGACACAGGGTTATGTTGTATAGACATATAGACTGCTCCATTTAATTCTCACAACGACCTTAGGAGTAAATTTTGTCATTGTTGCATTTTAGAGATGAAGAACAGCCAGGATTCAGTTCTGGAGTCTGACTCTAGTGTCAGCTAGTGGGCATATTTGGCACCAAAAGCAAGCTTAAGAAACTTGCTCAAGCTCACAAACATGTAGTAGGCGATAGAATTAATTTTAAACCAAGGTGTTTTAAACAGAGGCTGCCCTCTTTCTAATATTACCCTATTTTGCATCCTCTTATTATTGAATGGAGGACATACATGAAATATAACTTCCTCTGGTGTCCTAGCTTCATGCCATGAAACTTGCTGTTTGTTTTTAAAGATTCCCCTGGAATTAAAATGCTCTACTCTTTAATTGAATATTTACAGTCAGCCCTTCATTTCTGTGAGTTTCACATCTATGCACAGATTGAAAATATTAGAGCAAATAATTGCATTTGCACTGAATATGTGCAGACTTTTCTTCTGTCCACCATTCCTTAAACAATACAGCAGAACAAGTATTTACGTAGCATTTCTGTTGTGTTAAACATTGGGAGTAATCTAGCGATGATTTAATGTAGAGAGAGGATGTGCGAAGGTTCTGGACAAATACTGTGCCATTTTATGTCATGAACTTGAGCATCTGTGGGTTTGGTTTCCGAGGGTGTCCTGAACCAATCCCCCAGGAATCCCCAGGGAGGTCTGTGTTCTCCATGCTATGCATTAAGGCAGCACGTCCCTGTTAAGTTCATGGTCCAAGGTTTGACTGTGTGAATGTCTCCATCAGCCTAGAATTACTTTGCTTCTTTGAGAGCAATCAAAACCACACATTAACAGTCCGGTGGTCGCAGGTGAGGGGTTTGGGGGCCTCTGCACCCTGTAGTCCACTGAGGGATGCAGTCACACATCCCCAGATGGAGGCAAAGGCATTTAGGGGAGAACTCATGGACCCTTGTGTCCCAGCTCCTCTCGGTCTTTCTGACACCCCTGTCTACAACGTGTAGAAATGACATTTTTCATTTCAGCCATTGACTTTATAAGCTACACAGAGGGCAAAAATCGGTCACTGATTCATTCTGTATGTGACAGTTTTCTTGAATTTTGTTTTTACTGGTTTTGAATATATAATCAATACATATAAAACTTTGTATCTCCTGAATATAGAAAGAAAAGGTAACCTAATGATATTTTATAATTTCTGATGATTGTAATTATGAAACCTAAGTACGATTAATCTTTTTTAGAACTGGAAGAGGGATGTTTAGAAAAGGTAGGTAAGGAAGAACAATCTAGGCCGTGTGAAAAATACACAATGGTTATGATTCAAAAAGAATGAGTCATTGTGACATTATCAGATATAGGCATCGTGTGGAGGAAATATTCTTTTATGTCTTTTGAACTTTGGGTTTCATTTAATTGAATGATAAATGGCTTCGATGATATTGAAGTGAATCTGAATGTTTTTCTGTGGTTCTTCCTTTTCCAGAAGGCAAGGCAAACTACAAGACTAAAAGCCTTTGTCTTATTTCTGGGATTTTCGGAACATCCAAAAATATTTCAGGTAAAATAGGTCATAACGAGATCGAGATTTTTTTTTTTAGCAAATACATTAATTATATATGAATTGATATATTCTGAAGAGAGGAGCATTGTTTTAAGTGACTTTTTTCTTTTTTTGAGTTGGGTCTCACTGTGTCATTCAGGCACCATTATGGCTCACTGCAGCCTCGACCTCCTGGGTTCAAGCGATCCTTCTGCCTCAGCTTCTGGAGTAGCTGTGACTACCACCACACTGGGCTAACTTTGTGATTTTTTTTTGTAGATTTTTTTTGTATTTCCAAGTGGTCTTCCTGCCTCAGCCTCCCAAAGAGCTGGGATTACAAGTGTAAGCCTCTGCACTGGGTCTTAAGTAGCTTTTTTTGATACTAGAAAACTTTAACATATTTTTGCCAGATATCAATGCACATAACACAGAATTAGTATTTTGTGTTTTACATTAAGCATATTATATTTGTGCAGGTTAATACCTTTAATACTAGGTATACTCAGTGACAAGAATAGGATGAGTCCATTAATGAGAGAAAATTTTATTCATTTGCTTGATTTTTGAGTTAAAGTTGAGATAATACTTACATAGAATTTAAAAAGTCAATGTGAATGAAAATAGCACTGTCTTACCTTCCTCTTTACACATCCATGCACCTCTCCCCACAGGCAACCACTTTCAACTCTTTTATCAGTTTCTCCTGGTCATTTATCATCATATTGGTTAATAATAGACTACTCGGCAAATGTTTAAGCATCGTTCTACCTTCCTCCTAGAGAAGGAACATGTAGCTCTTTGGTGGTATTTTCTTTCCCTGGCATGCACCCTTCCTCCCCTCAACATCTCACACTTCTTCCAGTAGCTTCATGGAGTCATATGACTTTGGGCCCAGATTATTAATCATAATGTTGCTATGACCGTAACCGG
>NW_007115271.1:0-357 GCF_000164805.1 Carlito syrichta
AAAGGCTGGGCGCGGTGGCTCACACCTATAATCCCAGCACTTTGGGAGGTCAAGGTGAGAGAATTGCCTGAGCCACGGGTTTGAGACCAGCCTCGGCAACTTGGAGAGACCTCGTCTCTACAATAAATCAAAAAATTAACCGGGTGTGGTAGCGTGCGCCTGTAGGTCCAGCAAGTTGGAAGCCTGAGGTGGAAAGATTGCCGGAGCCCAGCAGGTTGAGGCTGGGGTGGCCGTGATTGTGCCGCTGCTCTCCAGTCTGGGCGACAGAGTGAGACTCCGACTCAAAAAAAAAACAAAACTCAGCCAGGCTCGGTGGCTCAGCCTGTAATCCCAGCACTTTGGGAGGCTGAGGTGAGT
>NW_007115272.1:0-356 GCF_000164805.1 Carlito syrichta
AGTGAGACTCCAACTCAAAAAAAAAAAAAGAAAAGAAATATACATGTGTTCCCATCCTGTCTTCCCCACCTATAATTTATTTAATAAAAAATATTTATATTCCAGGCCAGGCACTCATCTAGGTGTTTAGTGAGCTGTGGACAAAACAAACTCCCTGCCATCAAGGATCTTTACTAGTTCGGAGAGACAGAAAACCAAATATATAGTGTCAGGGATATGTGCCATGAAGAACAAAGCAAGGCAATGATTAAAGAGTGGCGTCAGGTAACTGCTATTTTATTTTATTATATTTTTATTTTTATGTTTTTTTGAGTTGGAGTCTCACTCTGTCACCCAGACTGGAGTGCAGTGGCTGC
>NW_007115273.1:0-357 GCF_000164805.1 Carlito syrichta
CCACTGCACTCCAGCCTGGGTGACAGAATGAGACTCCAACTCAAAAAAAAAAGAAAGAAAGCTAGCACTGATCCTTTTGTAGTTCATTTAGCATGATGCTTGGGTACTCGCATACATGCGTGAAATGTGCCACCCTTCAACCTTACTATGACATAGGCACATTAGCCATCTGACAAAAGAATTTTTTAAAAAGCAAAAACAAAAATAAAAGAAAGCTAGTACTGCTTGTTCTTTCAATCCCAAGAAGGAGTCTCTAATAATACACTAATCAAATTGCATCTTAAAATACCAGCTTGCCTCCAATCAGGCCAGCCTTGAGAACTGGAGAACTATACACACACACACACACACACACAC
>NW_007115274.1:0-357 GCF_000164805.1 Carlito syrichta
CCGCCCGCCCCCCCCCCCACGGAAGGAGCAGAGGTGGGGCCGGACTGTGACTGTCCCTGTTCCTTCAGGCCAGACCCACCCCACACACCAGCTTGGTCCGTGAAAGTGGGAGGGTGGCCAAGTGGGTGACTGCACTGTCACCAGGTCATGGGAAGAGGGGAAAATGGCCACCTAACGCAGCCACACTCTTACGCCCTGGCCGGGAGCCCTGGGCGGGGACTCCTCGCTGGAAGTGCAGCCGTCCTCCTGCTTCCCCCGCCTTCCTGGCAGACACCCCATGGGCTCCTAGTGCCATTGGGAGGCTGGGTCCAGGGATGAGGGGTGTCCATGCAGCGCCCTCTGGTGGTCAGCATGCAG
>NW_007115275.1:0-357 GCF_000164805.1 Carlito syrichta
GCCCCTTGGCCGCAGGGTGTGGCCGACATTCTAGGGCTCAGGACCCCGAGGCCGCGATGCCCATTCCCTTCCGCCCGGCTCACCCACAACCCCCACGCAGCCCCACGACAGTCTCCAACCCTTTCCTGCCAGGCGCCCACTTGCCCCAGCCACCTGGGGCGAGGCCACTGGCACTGACACGGAGCTCCTGGCCTATCCCACCGTCCTGGCTGACAACTGTCCCCCTCCTTCACGATGGCATCAGGTGGGACAACAAGCGCGGCCCTCGGCACGCCTGGGCCGCCGGGCGCCCGCATCAGAGCGCACTGCCTGGCCCCGTGGGAGAGCTGGAGCCCACCCGTTTGCAACCAGACACCC
>NW_007115276.1:0-357 GCF_000164805.1 Carlito syrichta
CAAAAAAAAAAGGGGGGGGGGGCAGCCTGGTCTATGAGACCCTCTCCAGAGGAAAACACAGAGAATCTCTGGCTCTCTCCCAGGGGGCTGTGGATCCCAATGTCAGCAGCCTGCTCTTCACATGGAGCTCCACCATCGCCACTGTTGGGACATCGCAGCAGTCTGGACAGTGACTGCAGCCACAGAAACAGCAGTTGCCGGTGCCACCACAGCCTCTGTGGCAGCCATGGCACATCACGCTACCTGTGCCTGAGGTAATCCACGACTTCAGTCCTTGAAGCCTCTGCAGGCAAGATCTGTGGGGATCACTGCCACCTCTGCTGACACCGTGATGTCCTGCCGGCCATGGGTCTCATC
>NW_007115277.1:0-357 GCF_000164805.1 Carlito syrichta
CTCCTCATGGGAGAGAGTGGCAAAGGTGGGAGTCCAGGAGGTGGCGGGACTGGCCAGCGCGCGTGCTCCACGGGAGAGACCACCAGGGACGCACAGGGGAGGAGCACCCCCAGGGCACCCGTGCCGTTTCGGCATGCCCCCCCCAGCGCCCAGGAACCCTGCTCACAGCACCCCGTGTGCACCAAGCATCTCAGACACTCCTCCTTCACTCCTTGGGAGTAATCACACAAGCGTCACAGCACCCAACCCAATGCGCACCCGTGCTGGCCACCACAGGTGTGGTGTGTGGCCACAGCCCCATCCCGTGTGGTCCCACCTGCACACATGCACACACAGGGCGTGACAACCCCAGAGGCA
>NW_007115278.1:0-357 GCF_000164805.1 Carlito syrichta
CCTCTGGGGGAGGCCGGCCTCGACCCTCCCCGCCTCCGGGGTCTCTGTGCCCCCACCCGCTCCATCCCGGAGCAGGGGGTCCTCCACCCGACTGTGCAGGGAAACGGCCCGCTTTCCAGACGGAGAAACCGAGGCAAGGCAACCCAGGCCCCTGCCCCAGGCGTGGGGGGAATCGGGGTCCCGGCCTCCTTTTTTCCCCCGAAGGCAGGATTTATCGAGAGGACAGAAAAGCTCCCCCAGTGGGAGGGGGCCGAGGGGATCTCCCAGTGGCCCATCTCGAGGGGAGGGGCCGCGCAGCTCTGGGTGCTGCCCGCCAGGGCGCGAAGCCCCGGCCCGGGCCGCAGGGAGCCCGCGGGC
>NW_007115279.1:0-357 GCF_000164805.1 Carlito syrichta
CTCCAGTCTGGGCGACAGAGTGAGACTCCAACTCAAAACAAAAACAAACAAACAAAAAAATACAACAAAAAAAACAGGCTGGGCAGGTTTCTGCAAAACCACCATCCCTTAAATGCCATTTAGATCCTCGAGTTCAGTTTAAACAAGAGGTCAAACAACCAACCATCTCGAAGAGCTTCCAGGACGTGGAGTTTTCAGTGCTAAAACCAGAAAGTTCCTGGCAAACCAGGATGAGTTGGTCACGCTAATTTGTAACAACTGTCCAAGAAACACACCCTCACTTTCAATATGTTGCTGGTCCCAGGGACTTCAGCACCTGAAGGCCGTTGCCCAGATGGAGTGCGGTGGCACGCTCCC
>NW_007115280.1:0-357 GCF_000164805.1 Carlito syrichta
AAAAAAAAAAACAGAAAAGAAAACACCAGGAGGGGACAGTGGCTCACATCTGTAATTCCAGCACTTTGGAAAGAAGAGGTGGGAGGACTACCTGAGCTCAGGGGTTCGAGACCAGCCTGCGCAACATGGCGAGACCTCGTCTTTATAATAAATAAAAAAAATCATCCAGGCAAGGTGGCACATGACTGTGGTTCCAGCTAGTTGGAAAGGCTGAGGCGAAAGGATTACCTGAGCCCAGCAGGTCAAGGCTGTACTCCAGCCTGGGTGACAGAGTGAGACTCTGACTCAAAAATTAAATTAGCTGGGCTTGGTGGCTCAGCCTATAATCCCGCGCCTTTGGGAGGCTGAGGTGAGTGG
>NW_007115281.1:0-357 GCF_000164805.1 Carlito syrichta
GAGGTGGGATTAATGGTAGTCAATGTCTATCTAGGGACGGGGGCACACCTCATCAACAACGGTACCTGCACAATGCCTATTTGTATACCTAACCCTTAACTGTACCCCACAATTTTAAAATAAAAAAAAGTAGGCATTCAGGCTGGTTACAGTGGCTCAAGCCTATAATCCCAGCATTTTGGGAGGCTGAGGAGAGAGGATTGCCTGAGCCCAGGAGTTCAAGACCAGCCTGGGAAACTTGGCAAGACCTTATCTCTATAATAAATCAAAAGATCAGCCAGTCCTGATGGCATGCGCCTGTAGTTTCAGCTACTTGGAAGGCTGAAGTGGAAGGATCACCTGAGCCCAGCAGGTTGA
>NW_007115282.1:0-356 GCF_000164805.1 Carlito syrichta
AGTCTGGGCGACCGAGTGAGACTCCAACTCAAAAAACAAAAAAACAAAAAAATTTTTGTTTTGTTTTTTGTTTGATTTGGAGTCTCACTCGGTCACCCAGGCTGGAGTGCAGTGGTGCACTCACCACCACACCAGTGTGAATCTGCTGGACTCCGGTAATCCTTCCACCTCAGCATTTCAAGTAGCTAGAAGGACAGGCGCACACTACCACGCCCAGATAATTTTTTATTTTATTGTAGAGACAAGACCTCACCAAGTTGCCCAGGCGGGTCTTGAACTCATGGACTCAGGCACTTCATTCACCTCAGCCTCCCAAAGTGCTGGGATTACAGGCTGAGCCACTGAGCCCGGCCTTA
>NW_007115283.1:0-354 GCF_000164805.1 Carlito syrichta
GGGGGGGGGCGGCCGGCGGGGGGCGTTCCCGGCGGCCACTGACGCCTGTCTCTCTGTTGTGTGTGTATGTGCGTGTGTGTCCCACGCCCGCCCTCTCAGGCTTGAAAATGTGTGTCAGCAGCGGCAGCAGCAGCCACGACGAGGCGCCCGTCCTGAGCGACAAGCACCTGGACCTGCCTGACATCATCGTCACCCCGCCGACCCCCACGGGCGTGGTGCTGTCCAGGGCCTCGCGGCCCACGGGTGAGGCGTGCCCCCCGCCCGCCAGGTCTTGGGGAGGGCCTCGGGGCTGAGACCGCATCCCGCATCCCCCCCCCGGCTTCTTAAACACGCGTGTTCGAGCCAGGTGTCACC
>NW_007115284.1:0-356 GCF_000164805.1 Carlito syrichta
GTGGCCACTCTCGGCCACTGCAGCCTCGACCTACTGGGCTCCGGCGATCCTTCCACCTCAGCCTTTCAGGTAGTTGGAACTACCTGTTGTAGAGGTGAGGTCTCGCCAAGTTGCCCAGGCGGGTCTCGAATCCGCAGCTCAGGCAATCCACTCACCTCTGCCTCCCAAACCGCTGGGATTACAGGCTGAGCCACCAAGCCCTGCCGAGACTTATTCTTAAGCAACAAAAACCAACAGAGACAGCAGGGGGCTAACTGTCTCTTCCTCCTCCTCTCTTTTGTATATAGAATTTGTTTTGGCCAGGCTCGGTGGCTCAGCCTGTAATCCCGCACCTTTGGGAGACTGAGGTGAGTGGA
>NW_007115285.1:0-356 GCF_000164805.1 Carlito syrichta
ACACCCAAAGCTGGCATTCTTAATAAACTATTCTCTGCACACCTAAAGAACTTGATCATTCTTATATAACATGTCAGTATTAATAAAATCTTACATAACCATATGTACATCGTGCACTTAATGCCTCTCCCCATGAATATGTATTAGCACTATATATGTATAATCTTACATAAGACATATATGTTTAATCGTGCATTAACCTACTTGCCCCATGCATATAAGCATGTATAAAAAATCAATTCTCAGGGCGGAGCACCAGAGGCGGACGCGAGCGGAACCGTTACCCTGAGGAGCCAGGACTGGCTTCACCTGCTCTCCGCCGTTTCCCCTGCCAGCCTCAGCTGCAACTCACCGCC
>NW_007115286.1:0-356 GCF_000164805.1 Carlito syrichta
CAAATTAAGTACAAACGGAAATTTAAGGCTTACCAAGTTCTTGTTAAGACCAAAGCTACATCCCAATAAGGTAAAATGATTCTTTTTGGGGGGTAATCTGGCCGTAATTTTCTCGAGGAATCTAAGGGACTTGTACTTCCAGATACCCGATTACAACTCGCAAGAGGACCAGAATGTTGCAGGAGTCCTGAAATTACTGATTCATAATACGCCCAAGCCAAATATCTCCGAAACATGAGATGAGCTCAAAGCCTTGATTCTTGTTTACACTGCAACACGACACTCTGAGTATTTTTGGAATTTGAACTAGTGTATCACAGATTCCTTATTCTTCCTTAGCGAGTGTCTGTGTAATG
>NW_007115287.1:0-356 GCF_000164805.1 Carlito syrichta
CACCGACGGGCAAGCGGCGGGCAGGGGCTCCAGTGAGTCCGCGGGGCCCGGGCGCCCTCTCCACTCCGGGGCGCACGGCCTCACCCACGTACTGCCCGCCCCCGCCAGGCATGCAGCAGGCCCGGGACTAAGGGGCGGCGGCGTCTGCTCTCCGGGTCCCGCTCGGCCCCTGCCCGGCGCTTCCGGCGGTGCTCCCGGTGTCCGGCGGGCTTCCCGGCGGCGGTGCGGCGCGGGGACTTTTCGCCTCTCGCTGGCCTCTCCCGAGCGCGTCTATGAGCGCAGCGTTCCCGCCGTCGCTGATGATGATGCAGCGCCCGCTGGGGAGTAGCACCACCTTCAGCATAGACTCGCTGATC
>NW_007115288.1:0-356 GCF_000164805.1 Carlito syrichta
CCACTCACCTCAGCCTCCCAAAGGCGTGGGATTACAGGCTGAGCCACGGAGCCCGGCTCTCACCATGTTTAACATCATGGAACATTAGTGTGGTTGCTGGTATATGCACACTTGTGCTGAGATTTTTTATTTTTTTTTAGTTTTCTTTTTTGAGTCTCATTCCGTCACCCAGGCTGGGTGCAGTGGCACACTCACTGCCACCCCAGTGTTGACCCGCTGGACTCCGGCAATTCTTCCACCTCAGCCTTCCAAGGAGTTGGAACTATAGGCACGCACTACCATGCCTGGCTCAGTTATTGATTTATTGTAGAGACGAGGTCTCACCAAGTTGCCTGGGCTGGTCTCGAACCCATGGG
>NW_007115289.1:0-356 GCF_000164805.1 Carlito syrichta
ACTGGGGAGAGGAGAATCTATTCAGTAAATGGTGCTGGGAAAACTGGCTGACCACATACAAAAGATTAAAATAAGACCCCTATCTATCCCCATACACAAAAGTCAAATGGTTCACCATACACAAAAATCTAAATGGGTCAAAGACCTAAATGTAAAACCTCAAACTATAAGAAACTTAGAAAATGCAGGAGACACCCTTATGGAAATTGGAACTGGCAACAAATTCCTGACTGGACCCTAAGTGGCCATGCCATAAGAAATAAGTGGGACCTCATCAAACTGATGAGCTTCTGCTTAGCAAAAGAAACCATCAAGAGAGCAGGGAGATAGCCCACAGAATGGGAAAAAAATATTTG
>NW_007115290.1:0-356 GCF_000164805.1 Carlito syrichta
CCCGGGGTGGGCGCTCCCTCTCGGGGCCAGGCTCCCCTAAGGTCCTGCTCCCGGAGGCGGCCCCTCTGCACGGAAGGGAGGAGCGCCTCAGGGCCCAGGAACCCAAGCCCTAGTGTCCGGGTCCCGAGTCCCCAAGCGTTGGCGCGTCCGAGCCCCCGTGCCCCGTGTCCACCTCTGTCCTGCCGCGTCCTGCCCCAGAGACGCCGGGGTTACCTGGGCGCCGGGCGCGGGGTGCCCACGAGGGCGGGGGGACGCCGGGGCACGGCTTTCTTCTGACTCCAGAATCAAACCCTGTCGAGTCTCTCCGAGACTGTCCGGCCCCTCCGCCCCGGTCCCCAGACTCTCGGGGTCCCCCC
>NW_007115291.1:0-356 GCF_000164805.1 Carlito syrichta
ACGCCTGGCTCATTTTTGATTTATTGTAGAGATGAGGTCTCGCCAAGTTGCCCAGGCAGGCCTTGAACCGTCGGGCTCAGGCAATCCATTCACCTCAGCCTCCCAAAGGTGTAGGATTAGAGGCTGAACCACTGAGCCCAGCTTCTGTGGGAATCTTGTCCACGGAGAGTCCAGGACACCAGTGGGCGGCTGGCAAGTCCCAGGCACACGTGTTCACTACACAAAGGAGCAACACAATTTTACCTCACTTTCCCATAAACTAAAACTGAGGAGGCTGCTGGGCCACAGTCTCCCCTCGCCCTCCCGGCCCTCCCTTTCCTTCCCCTTTCCACTTCTTCTCCCTCTCCCTCTTGCTC
>NW_007115292.1:0-356 GCF_000164805.1 Carlito syrichta
ATAATCCCAGCACTTTGGGAGGCTGAGGTGGGAGGATCACTTGAGGCTAGGAGTTCAAGGCTGCAGTGACCTATGATCATGCCACTGCACTCCAGCCTGAGCAACAGTGAGACCCTTTTTCTAAATAAATAAATAAGTAAATTTTTTATTTGAGTTGGGAGTCTCACTCTGTCGCCCAGACTGGAGTGCAGTGACCCGCTGGGCTCCGGTGATCCTTCCGCCTCAGCCTTCCAAGTAGCTGGAACTACAGGCGCATACTACCACACCCGGCTAATTTATTTATTTATTGTAGAGAAGAGGTCTCACCAAGTTGCCCAGGCGGGTCACGAACCCACGGGCTCAGGCAATCCACTCAC
>NW_007115293.1:0-356 GCF_000164805.1 Carlito syrichta
TCTAATCCTCCACATTCCATTCCTGTTTCCTGTATTCCATTGCATTCTTTCCATTCCATTTCTTTCCTTTCCATTCCTCTATTTTCTATTCCATTTAATATCACTCTATTCCATTCCTCCTCATTTCTATGCATTCCGCTATACTACATTCTATTACATTCCCCAGCATTCCATTCCATTCCTTTTCTTTCCATTACTCTCGATACCATTTCATTCTATTCCAATCCATTCCTTTCCATTTCATTCCATTCCTCTCAATCCCATTCCACTCCATTGCACTCCATTGCATTCCATTCTTTCACTCTTCCAAATTCCCGTCCTCTCCATTCCATTCCACACTTCTGCACTCCATTCCA
>NW_007115294.1:0-356 GCF_000164805.1 Carlito syrichta
AACCCCCCCCCCACCCAGCGGCTTCTTGGGCCTCCAAAGAACGCCCCTTCCCCTCCCCATGGCCGGGCGCGGTGGCTCACACCCGTCATCCCAGCGCTTTGGGAGGTCGAGGCGGGAGGATCGCTTGAGGCCAGGAGTTTGAGACCAGCCTGGGCGACATGGTGAGACGCCATCTCTATAAAAAAAAAAGAAGAGATGGCCGCCTCTCCCAACCCTGCCCCAGCCTGGCTCCTGGCACCCTCTCTCAGACCCCTGGGACCCTCTGTTTCCGATTTTTGAGTTGGAGTCTCACTCGGTCGCTCAGACTGGAGGGCAGTGGCCGCTCCCGGCCACCGCAGCCTCACCTGCTGGGCTCC
>NW_007115295.1:0-356 GCF_000164805.1 Carlito syrichta
GGCGGGTCTCGAACCCGCAGGCTCAGGCAATCCACTCACCTCAGCCTCCCGAAGGTGCGGATTACAGGCTGAGCCACCGAACCCGGCTTACTTGTATATTCTCATTTACTATTTGCATCTCTAATCAAATAATGAATGATAATCCTATCCTAAAGTCTCCTAATATGACTATATTTTATTATTTTTTAATCTGATATACTTCATACATAGGATATAAATATATTAGATACATTAACTGTAATAGCAGTTATAATCTTTTTTATTTCTATGTGTGTATCAAAATCTTCTTTATCAATAGTAAATATATATATATATATATATTTTTTTTTTTTTTTTTTTTTTTTTTTTTTTTTTAA
>NW_007115296.1:0-356 GCF_000164805.1 Carlito syrichta
AAAAAAAAAAAAAAAAAAAAGCTTTTCCTTACATTTTGCCATATAAGATGCTCCAGATTCATTTTGTATATATCTGGTCCCAGTCCAAGGAGCTCTGGTTTCTCTTTATAGGAAAAGGGTAATAGAAACCAAGACCTGGGTGCTATGTGTGCTCATCACTACTATGCTATCATTTCTTTTAGCCCCTCTCAGTTGACAGAGCACAGCAATATATATATAGAAATATATATTGTGAGTCACTGCAATCCAACCTGGGCGACAGAATGAGACTCCAACTCTATTTGGTTTTTTGGGTTTTTTTTGAGTTGGAGTCTCACTCTGTCACCCAGAGTGCAGTGGCTGCTCCCGGCCACTGC
>NW_007115297.1:0-356 GCF_000164805.1 Carlito syrichta
CCACTCACCTCAGCCTCCCAAAGGCGCGGGATTACAGGCTGAGTCACCGAGCCCGGCAGCCCTAACGCTTAACCTTGAGGCTAACTCATTCATTCAGCATGGCATCTGTAGGATGATGCCTGTCATCCCAGCACTTTGGGAGGCGGAGGCGAGAGGATTGCCTGAGCCCAGGGGTACGAGACCAGCCCGGACAACTTGGTGAGACCTCGTCTCTACCATAAACCAAAAAATAAGCCTTGTGTGGTAGCACGTGCCTGCAGTTCTGGCTACTTGAAAGGCTGAGGTGGAAGGCTCGCCAGAGCCCAGCAGGTCAAGGCTGCAGTGACCATGAACATGCCACTGCATTCCAGCCTGGG
>NW_007115298.1:0-355 GCF_000164805.1 Carlito syrichta
CGCAGCTCTACAAATTGATCCTCTTTCAGTAATTTGAAGGCAGTTTTAATTACCAACTCATTAGGGGTGTAAATGGAAGCTTGCCATTCTCATTATCCTCCTGGCACACATTGTTCATGATTTTCTGGCTCTTGGCATAAAGGGTGCTTCAGTCATGGTTTAAAAAGGGGGGACACATCTTGAAGGTAGATTACATCAAGGTTTTGTTTCTTGTCCTCTGCAATGATATGTGTTATTTTATTTTATTTTATTTTATTGAGTTGGAGTCTCACTCCATCACCCAGCTGGAGTGCAGTGGCACACTGACGATCAACCCAGCGTCTACCCGCTGGACTCTGGAGATCCTTCTGCCTCA
>NW_007115299.1:0-355 GCF_000164805.1 Carlito syrichta
CTGGCCAGGTGCAGTGGCTCATGCCTGTAATTCCAGCACTTTGGGAGGTTGAGGCAGAAGGACTGCTTGAGCCCAGGAGTTCAAGACCAGCCTGGGCAACATAGCAAGACCTCATCTCTACCAAAAAAAAAATTATTTTAAATAGTCGGGTATGATAGTGCATGCCTGCAGTCCTAGCTTCTTGGAAGGCTGAGGCAGGAGGATCACCTGAGCCCAGGAAGTCAAAGCTGCAGTGAGCTGTGATTATGCCACTGCACTCCAGCCTGGGCAATAGAGACCCTGATTTTCATAATAATTCTTTTTTTTTTTGAGTTGGAGTCTCACTCTGTCGGCCAGACTGGAGTGCAGTGGCCGC
>NW_007115300.1:0-355 GCF_000164805.1 Carlito syrichta
CAGAGTAACATATGTTCTCACTCATAAGCAGACCTTGAACAATTATCATAATACTATAAGGAAGGGATTGGCAGTAGTGGGAAACTGCCAGGGGAGGGGATGTGGGATTGGCAGTTGAGGAAAATTGCCAGGGGAAAGAGGGGCACACCTCATCAATAAGCATACCTGCATAATCAACATTTGTATACCTAAACCAGAATTATACCACACATCTTTAAAATAAATAAATTTTTTTATTTTTTAATATATATTTTTTATTTTAAAGTTGTGAGGTACAGTTAAGGGTTAGGTATACACAAATATTCATTGTGCAGGTACCCTTGTTGATGAGGTATGCCCCCCTTTCCCCAGACAG
>NW_007115301.1:0-355 GCF_000164805.1 Carlito syrichta
CACACTCTAAGACCCTCCCGACCAGAGATCTTGGGAGATGTCTCTCGATCTCAGAGGGAGCCTAGGCGCTGGAAAGCGCAGGCACAGAGGGGTCCAGGAGCGAGTGGCGCGGACTCAGTAGCTCTCGGACGCAGTGGCGGTCTGAGAGAGGGCGTCGTCTGGTATGCCCCCATTCAGAGGATAGCACTGTCCTCATATCTGAAGGTAGCCCAGCACCAAGAGGTGGGCTTGCCTTCTGATCGGTTTTGTCTTTGTTTCTACGGCCGTAGGAAAGTATATTTTTGTGTTGGTTGCGTTTTTTTTAAATTTTATCTGCTGTTTATATGTGTGTTACTGTGGACGGAAAACATGGGAC
>NW_007115302.1:0-355 GCF_000164805.1 Carlito syrichta
AGATGAGGTCTCGCCAAGTTGCCCAGGTGGGTCTCGAACCCATGGGCTCAGGCAATCCACCCACCTCAGCCTCCCAAAGTGCTGGGATTACAGGCTGAGCCATGGAGCCCGGCTACCTCACCTCTCTTATTTTGATTAGGGGCAGGATAGGGGACTGGTGATGATATGTGACAATTATTATCTTTCCCTGTGACTGGATATAGTCCAGCCATAAAGTATGCTTTAATCATACTTTGTATTACAATAGAACTTTATTTATTTATGCATTTTTTTTTAATCATAAAGATGTGTAGTACAAACTGGGCTCGGTGGCTCAGCCTGTAATCCCAGCACTTTGGGAGGCTGAGGTGAGTGG
>NW_007115303.1:0-355 GCF_000164805.1 Carlito syrichta
GCCTCCCAAAGCGCGGGATTACAGGCTGAGCCACCGAGCCCGGCCACATAGAAGCACTTTTGATAATTTTTAATTGATAGGATCCTCTTTTTAGCAGTAGTTGTAATATCAGGGATGATACCCATGGTCTTGTGGGTTCAGAGGGCAGGCATGGGTGTCCGGGCAGGCGAGAAGAGGACCCTCACTGCCAAGACCCTGGCCAGAGCCCAGAGTGGTGGCCCATGCCTGTATTCCCAGCACTTTGGGTGGCAGAGATGAGAGGATGGCCTGAGCCCATGGGTTCGAGACCAGCTTGGGCAACTTGGCAAGACCTCATCTCTACAATAAATAAAAATTAGCTGGGCATGGTGACACA
>NW_007115304.1:0-355 GCF_000164805.1 Carlito syrichta
CAGACTGGCTTGTTTTCCTGGGTCGGGACGTGTTTGGTGTGGGGTGTGTGTCCAAGAGCCGTTCTGAAGTTGGGGCTTAACTATGAAAATGAATTAGAAGTAAAACCAAGCCGGGCTCGGTGGCTCCGCCTGTCATCCCGCGCCTTTGGGAGGCTGAGATGAGGGGATGGCCTGAGCCCGCGCGCGGGTTCGAGACCCGCCTGGGCAGCGAGACCTCATCTCTGCAATAAATCAAAGAATCAGCCGGGCGTGGCAGCGCGCGCCTGTGATTCCGGCTACTCGGGAGGCTGAGGCCGAAGGATCGCCGGGGCCCGGCGGGTCGAGGCTGCGGTGGCCGGGAGCGGCCACTGCCCTC
>NW_007115305.1:0-355 GCF_000164805.1 Carlito syrichta
CAGTCTGGGTGACAGAGTGAGACTCCAACTCAAAAAAAAAAAAAAAGAGAGAGACCTTAACTGCTTACATCCAAACATCTAGTTGTGGGAGTTTATGACATGCGTGGTCGTTAAATCACACCCATCACATGATGTCAGAGGACAAGTGAAATCAGACTGTTAAGAGGTTCTTCCATTTTCCATGAAGTGGTACAACAATAATTCAAGATAGATGCTGCGACGTTAAAGATGCACCTGTCATCCCAGCACTTTGGGAGGCTGAGGCGGGAGAATTGTCTGAGTCTAGGAGTTCGAGACCAGCCTGGGCAACATGGTGAGGCCTTGTCTTCACAATATATCAAAAAAAAAAAAAAAC
>NW_007115306.1:0-355 GCF_000164805.1 Carlito syrichta
AAGGGGAAAAAAAGAGCACCCATTTGTGGATCATCGTGAAAAGACAGAGTTCATTTGGGAAGGAGGCCCCAGTCTTGGGCCTATAGTTCCTGAAAGACTGTGGATTGGCAGACAATTGAGGCCGAGTGAGGGGACCGCTGGAACCCGGGAGTTTGAGACCAGTGTGGGCCACATAGAGAGACCTTGTCACTCCCTGGAATGCAAACACTGGTGGCACTCGCACTACCGGCTACATGGGATGTGGTGGCTTCCATCCTGTGGTGTTCCTTTTCCTTGCCCCCACCGACAGAAGATGCAAGGCCAGGCCAGGCACCATGGCTCACGGCATTCAGTCCTGCACCCTAGGAGGCTGAGG
>NW_007115307.1:0-355 GCF_000164805.1 Carlito syrichta
CCAGCTCCCACCAGGGACGGCCCCCCAAGGCCAGCTCCCCAGCCACCTGGGGAAAGGGGGCTGCTAGGAGGGGCTGCCGGCAGGGAGCGAGCTGGGCAGCGTCCTGAGACGCATCTCGCGCGGCCCCGGCGGGGGATCTCAGCCGCACCGTGTGGTCTTCCCATGGACAGCACGGGCTGGGGTCCTCTGCAGGCCGTGCCAGGGCTGGGGTGACAGGCAGGGGAGGGCGGCCCGCCACGCCGGCCCCCACGCTGCAAGCGATGCCTATTGAGAACAGGATGTGGAGCCTGAGAAATCCAGGCCGCGCGGGGCCCACGTGGGCCTCAGCCCAGGCCCGGTCGCTGCTGCCCGTGAC
>NW_007115308.1:0-355 GCF_000164805.1 Carlito syrichta
ATCCACTCATCTCAGCCTCCCAAAGGCGCGGGATCACAGGCTGAGCCACCGAGCCCGGCTCGATTATCAGAATTTTCACTGTGTATCATTTGAACCATTACCTGTAAATCCAGATTTTATTCCGAGGAAATACTTAACTATGAACAAAAGTTTGTATTTAATTGATGTTACCTGAAGCAGTGTTTATAATATCAAAGAACTGGAAAAAAACCAAAGGTCCATCTATAAGCGATTGTTTAAATGAGTCAGGGTACATTCATATCACAAAATACAATGCAATCATTAAGAATGAAGCTATTCCTGAGCCCGCGGGTTCGAGACCCGCCTGGGCAGCGAGACCTCATCTCTACAATAA
>NW_007115309.1:0-354 GCF_000164805.1 Carlito syrichta
CTCCAGTCTGGGCGACAGAGTGAGACTCCGACTCAAAAAAAAAAAAGAAAGAATACAGCTTGGGCCGGGCACGGTGGCTCAAGCCTGTCATCCCAGCACTTTGGAAGACTGAGGCAAGAGGATTGCCTGAGCCTGTGGGTCCGAGACCAGTATGGGCGATGTGATGAAACCTCATCTCTACAAAAAAAAATTAGCTGGGCGTGGTGGCGTACACCTGTAGTTCCGGCTACTTGGAAGGCTGAGGTGGGAGGATTATCAGAGCCCAGCAGGTCGATGCTTAAGCGGCCATGAGTATGCCACTGCACTCCAACCTGGGCAACGGAGTGAGACTCCAATTCAAAAAAAAAAAAAAAA
>NW_007115310.1:0-355 GCF_000164805.1 Carlito syrichta
CAAAAAAAAAAAAAAAAAAAAAAGACAGATCCTGACTTAAGGTTTTAATTAATAAGGAATTAAAAATTATTTGTTTTTTATTTTTTAAAAAATTTAACCTCAACCAGGCACTTGGGTCACACATGTAATGGTACAGGTGAGAGGATTGCCTGAGCTCAGGGGTACAAGACCAGGCTGAGCAACATGGTGAGACCTCCAGGCTGAGCAACATGGTGAGACCTCATCTCTATAATAAAGTCATAAAATTAGCGGAGTATAGTGACACACACCTGTGGTTCCATCTACTTTGAAAGCTGAGGTGGAAGGATTGCCTGAGCCCAGCAGGTCAAGGCTGCAGTGGCCGTGAGCGTGCCAC
>NW_007115311.1:0-355 GCF_000164805.1 Carlito syrichta
AGATAGGCAATTAAGTCAGCTGGCTAGCCAGCTGGCTAGCTAGTTAAGTCAGCTGGCTAGTCAGCTTGCTAGCTTGGTAGCTAGCTAGTTATGTCAGTTGTATGGTCAGCTGGCTCGATAGTTAAGTCACCTCATTAAGTCAGCTGACTAGCCCACTGGGTAGCTAGGAAGCATGTTATTTATTCAGCTGTATAGAATGATGGCTAGATAGATATGTCACCTAGTTAATTCAGCTGGATAGCTAGGTGGTTAGCTGTTTAGCAAGGTAGTTGATTCACCAGGCTAGAAAGCTGGCCAGCTAGTAAAGACAGCTAGTTAAGCAAGCTGGCTAGCTAGGTAGTGACATAGTTAAGTC
>NW_007115312.1:0-355 GCF_000164805.1 Carlito syrichta
GCCAGACCGGGGCAGGAGTCCAGCCAGGGGCAGGAGTCCAGCCAGGCTGGGACCTGGGGACCAGAGCAGGACTCGGCAGGTTCAACCGGCCTCTGGCGGCGAACACAGGTTTGCCACCACTCTGGGCATGTCTGGGCGGGAGGGAGAGACCTGGCCCCGTCTGGTGTCCTCAGTCTCCTTTGTAGTCAGAGGGGCGTCGTGATCAGGGCCTGGGACCAGGGCCAGTGGAGCCCCACTTTCTGCTCTTGTTGGCCCCCACCATGGTGTCCCGTGAGGTGGGGACACGGCAGCAGTCCAGGGGGGTTGGACGTGTCCCGACAGCACAGGCCGGGCTGGAGAGGCCTCTCCCGGGTGA
>NW_007115313.1:0-354 GCF_000164805.1 Carlito syrichta
ACTCACCTCAGCCTCCCAAAGGCGCGGGATTACAGGCTGAGCCCCCGAGCCGGCTAGTCCTCATTTTCTTTCCTGGCATCCCTCAGCTGTCTGTCTTCCTCTTCCTATGGTGAAAGCCCCAAAAGTGATTCTTGATGCTTCCTTTAGCTCTCTATCTCCTGCAGATCCTGCTCCCACAACTCTGTCCAATGCGTCCTCTTCTGTCCACTGTCGTTGTTCAACTAAGCATCTATCCCTTCTTGCCTAGGCCCATGAAATGGCCTTTTAACTGGTTCTGTGCTTCGGTTCCTGCCTTCTAGTCTCTCTCTCTCTCTCTCTCTCTCTCTCTCTCTCTCTCTCACACACACACACACA
>NW_007115314.1:0-354 GCF_000164805.1 Carlito syrichta
AGCCCCGCCCACAAACGAGCCGCCTCCGCAGAGGGCCTCCTTGCCCCTGACGCGCTGCCTCCTCAGGCGCTCCCGGACCGATTGACCTCCTTCACCCCACCCGCCTGCATCAGTCCCACCCGCCTGCGACCTAGGCCGCAGACGGACAAGTTTGGGATCCAGCACCACCCGCTCTCACGGCCTGCAAAGCCGGATCCGATCCGCGCGCAGCCCACGCGGGTGCGATGACTCCGCCTCCGAACCCCTAAGCCCCGCCCTCAGGAGCGGACCTGCTGCCGCCCTCCAAGTCCCACCCTTCTTGGCCCGGTTCTCAGGAATCTCAGGATCTCAGGCCGGGCGCGGTGGCTCACGCCT
>NW_007115315.1:0-354 GCF_000164805.1 Carlito syrichta
CGGGGGGGGGGGGGGGGGGGGGGGGGAGCCGGCTCTGTCGCGGGACTCGGTGGCTCTCCCCAGTAGCTGTCACAACCCTGAAGGCCAGGTACCCCCAAATACACAGTGAAGGAAATCCACAACTCAGAAGGCAGCTAAGCCCCATCGCTGCTTCACAACTCAATGGGAGGGTGCCCTGTATGGGGACCCAAAAATCCACCCCCGAAAAAATACCCCAACAGAATTCAGAAAATTAAAAACCCAGATCATTTTTACAGTCACGACACGTCCAGTGGCTTTTAAGCAACTCTAAAAACATCCCTTGCCTCCAGAGGTCCGGAGACCAGGGTGCTGGGGGGGGGCAGAGGGCTCCAC
>NW_007115316.1:0-354 GCF_000164805.1 Carlito syrichta
AAAAAAAAAAAAAAAAAAAAAAATTGAATGTTAAGTAATAGTTCATCATATGGATAAGCCACATTGTGTTTATGCATTCATCAGCCGATGGACATTTGGGTTGTTTCTACTTTTTGACTTTTTTGAGTTGGAGTCTCACTCTGTCGCCCAGACTGGAGTGCAGTGGCACTGGCCACCACAACCTTGACCTGCTGGGCTCTGGCAATCCTTCCACCTCAGCTTTCCAAGTAGCCGGAACTACAGGCGTGTGCTACCACACCCGGCTAGTTTTTGATTTATTGTAGAGGTGAGGTTTCACCAAGTTGCCTGGGTGGGTCTCGAACCCGCGGGCTCAGGCAATCCACTCACCTTGGC
>NW_007115317.1:0-352 GCF_000164805.1 Carlito syrichta
AAGGAAGGAAGGAAGGAAGGAAGGAAGAGAGAGAGAGAGAGAGGTAGGGAAGGGAGGGGATAGGAAGGGAGGACGGAAAAACAAAATTACCACAAAGCTACAGTAACCGAAACTACATGGTACTGGCATAAAAGCAGACACAGAGATCAATAGAACAGAGTAACCAGAAACTATGAAACCACTACAAGAAAACATGGGGGAAATACTCCAGGACATTTATGTAAAACCTCCCAAGCAGCAGACCGAACAAAAATAGACAATTGGGATTACATCAAGCTAAAAAGCCTCTGAACAGCAAAAAAAAAAAAAAAAAAAAAAAAAAAAAAAAAAAAAAAAAAAAAAAAACCCAAAA
>NW_007115318.1:0-354 GCF_000164805.1 Carlito syrichta
AAGCAGCTGGATATCTAGTTAAGTCACCTCATTAAGTCAGCTGGCTAGCCATCTCCCCAGCTAGTTTAAGGCTAGTCAATTTAGATGGCTGGCCAGCAGGCTAGCTAGTTATTTCTGCTAGTTTAGTGAGCTGGCTAGCTAGGTAGCTAGCTAGTTATTTCAGCTAGTAAATTCATCAGGCTAGCCAGGTAGCTAGCTTGTTAAGTCAGCTGGTCAGCTAAAGTCACCTAGTGAAGTCAGTTGGCTATCAAGCTAGTTAAGTCAGCTGGCTACCCAGCTGGCTAGCTAGTTACATCACCTAGTTAACTCAGCTCTCTAGCCAACTTGTTAGCTTGGTAGCCAGCGGGATATGTA
>NW_007115319.1:0-354 GCF_000164805.1 Carlito syrichta
GAGACCTGCCTGGGCAACTTGGCGAGACCTCATCTCTACAATAAATCAAAAAAATTAGCCAGGTGTGGCAGGGCGCGCCTGTAGTTCCAGCTACTTGGAAGACTGAGGCAGAAAGATCGCCGGAACCCAGCAGGTCGAGGCTGCAGTGACCGGGAGCAGCCACTGCCCTTCAGTCTGGGTGACAGAGTGAGACTCCAACTCAAAGAAAAAAAAATCACCCATTAGCTTCTCATCATTCAAGATAAAACTCAAAATGCTTATCAAGATCTGTGTAGTTGGTTCCTTGTTTGCTACTTTTTTTTTTTTTTGAGTTGGAGTCTCACTCTGTCCCCCAGACTGTAGTGCAGTGGCCGC
>NW_007115320.1:0-354 GCF_000164805.1 Carlito syrichta
CATATTGTCTCTAAGGCTGATGGTGCCTGTCTAGCCATAGACATGGAGCCAGTGTGCACGAGGCAGGAAGAATGGAGGCGGGAAAGGGCCCTGGAGACCCAGAAGCCGGGGTCTCCAATAACTGCCTGCAGGGTCCCTCAGGCAATTTCTCAGGCAATTGCAGGCAGTTCCCAACCTCTCTCCTACCACTCCTCATTGGTTAAAAAAAAACAGTTTTCCTTCCGGATGAAGGAAAATTGTTCTGGACACATCTTGAGCTTTTGGCTGTATCTTCATCTAATCTCCATCCTGACCATCCCTTTTTGAGAGCAGGTGTCATGGCTTGAACCTCTCAAGGTCATTGTGAGGATCAGG
>NW_007115321.1:0-354 GCF_000164805.1 Carlito syrichta
AGCGGCCACTGCACTCCAGTCTGGGCGACAGAGTGAGACTCTGACTCAAAAAAAAAAGAAACAGGCTTCCAAAAGTGCTATGGTAGATTCCAGGCTCTGACCCAGGCCGTGACAACTGACTTTCCTATGGTCCTCGAGCCCCTGGCATTAAGTGTGTGCCTGTGAACTTGGGCACTGAAGCAAGAGGAAAAGTGACCACGGCTCACAAAGACAGTGCTGGGTCCTGTGCCCCTCAGCATGGGGTGCTTGAGCCTTCGTCTTTGCCCTTGAACCAGGCTGGGAGGAGACAGGTGACAGCGGTGTGAGATGGGAGGGGCGGATGCCAGTCAGGACACAAGGGATGAGCCATGTGCG
>NW_007115322.1:0-354 GCF_000164805.1 Carlito syrichta
GCTAGCAAGCTGACTTAACTAGCTGACTTAACAAGCTAGCTACTTAGCTAGCCAGTTGACATAATTAGTTGTTTTAACTAGCTAGCTACCTAGCTAACTTTCATTTAGCTAACAGACTTAACTAGCTGACCTATCTATCTAGCTTGCTGACATCTGGCTGACTTAATTAGCTAGCTTCCTAGCTATTGAGAGAATTTAACTAGCTGAAATAACTAGCGAGCCAGCAGGCTACTTATCTGATATAACTAGCTTTTTAACCAGTCAGTCAGCTGGCTTGACAACTGACAAAATAAGCTGACATAACTAGATATCCAGCTAGTTAGCCGGCTGACTAATCTAGCTGACTTAACTAGC
>NW_007115323.1:0-354 GCF_000164805.1 Carlito syrichta
ACTCCGAGGCCCCCCCGCCGCCTCGCAGCGCCAACAGACACACTTCCCACATTGCGAGCGGAAGCCCGCCGGGTGTGACGGCGACCCCAGGGGAGCTGCGAGGGCGGGCTGGGGTCCCAGGACGGGGACTCGGGAGGCGCCAGAGGCCGCCACGCACACTCGCCCGTCTGACCGCGCGGCGGACCCGTCCGTCCCAGCGGCCACTTCATCCTCCTCTTTCACAGGGCCTCATCTGAGCACGTTTGCACCCGGCCGGGACGCGAACGCCCACAATCGCCACGCCGACTCCCTTTCCAAACACGGGGGCGGGGCTCCAGGAGGAAGCCAAACGCCCCGCGGGCGCCTGGGGAGTCG
>NW_007115324.1:0-374 GCF_000164805.1 Carlito syrichta
GGAGATGAGGTCTCGCTGCCCAGGCGGGTCTCGAACCCGCGGGCTCAGGCCATCCACTCACCTCAGCCTCCCAAAGGCGCGGGATGACAGGCTGAGCCACCGAGCCCGGCTATGACATCTGTTTGTATGTTCAGTGGTGCACAGATGGCGCCAAATATCCATCGACCCGTTTTCTTAGAGATGGGACCTCACTATGTTGCCCAGGCTGGTCTCCAGCTCCTGGCTCTAGCGACCCTCCCGCCTCCACCTCCCCAGGAGCTGGGACTGCAGGCGTACCGGCACGCCTGGCCTCAGTATCTTCTTGACCAATGGATGGATGGATGGATGACAACCAACCCCTTGCCCGCCACTCACGGCGAGAGGGTCTCTAGACC
>NW_007115325.1:0-354 GCF_000164805.1 Carlito syrichta
GAGCGGCCACTGCACTCCAGTCTGGGCGACAGTGAGACTCCAACTCAAAAAAAAAAAAACGTTTAAAACCAGCAGGTGCAGGCGCTCATGCTGTAATCCCAGTACTTGGGAGGTCAAGGAAAGAGGATTGCTTGAGTCCAGAGTTCAAGACCAGCCTGGACAACATAGCTAGACTCCGTTTCTACAAAAAAATTTTAAAAATTAACCAGGAGTGGTGGCATGCACCTGTAGTCTTACCTGTTCAGGAGGCTGAGGCGGAAGGATTGCCTGAGCCCAGAGGTCAAGAATGCAGTGAGTCGTGATCATGCCACTGCACTCCAGCCTGGATGACAGAGTGAGACCTTGACTAAAAAA
>NW_007115326.1:0-354 GCF_000164805.1 Carlito syrichta
CTGCACTCCAGTCTGGGCGACAGAGTGAGACTCCAACTCAAAAATAAAATAAAATAAAAAATAAAAAAAAATAAAAATAAGATAAAAATAAAACGTCTCTGAAATAAATGATTAAGCGAATGAGTGAATTAATAAAGTGTCAGAGAAAGGTTGGACTGGCTGGTCATGGGGTGAGGAGACCAATGAGGCAGGCTCTAGTTGGAGGGTTTGGGGACCCATTCTCTGAGTTCAGAGCAGGGGCCATGGAGAGAAACTTGGGGTGGGGACAGAGGAGGCTATCAGGGGGCCAGCCTGGAGGCTCAGGAAGTTGTAGTCTGCCTCCAGCCCCCTCGACTGCCTTTAGTTCCTTATTCC
>NW_007115327.1:0-353 GCF_000164805.1 Carlito syrichta
GCTGCTCTCCGTGCCTTTCCTGCACGTCCTCCCTGCCCCTCTCTGATCGGGAAGCCCGGCTCCCGTGTCCCCGCGTTTCCCTCGGCGTGTTGCGGAGGTTGTCTGTAGGGCGCAGACCGCTGCCTTGTGGGAGGGCCCAGGCCCGGTTCCTATCCCCGAAGGCACCCGTGGCAGGGCTTGGCGGAGGGCGGGCACCCCATCATATTTGCAGAATGACTGAATGTGCTACTTCAGCCTCACCACCCCTCACTGTCCTGGTGACCGTGAGAAGTGAGTGGATCGTCTGACCTCAGTTTCCCCGTCTGTAAATTGGGGACAGTGTTTCGACTCAGCCCAGCAGAGGTGTCATGGCA
>NW_007115328.1:0-353 GCF_000164805.1 Carlito syrichta
CTTCAAAAAAGGGTAGACCCTGGTACAACCGTAATAGGTGAGGATAATTCACTGGGGCACTCATCACAGAGAAGGGGCAGTCTCTTGGGTATTAAAACTGAGAGTGGCCAGTAACTTGGACACCCTTCCCAGAGTCTGTCATGATACAGGCACACCTCACTGAGGATAACCATGCAGAGGAGGGCTAGTATTGTGGCCAGTCACTGGAACACACATTGTGAAGGAGTGCCATTCACTAGGACAACCGCCACAGAGGAGGGAAATTCACTGAGGCACAAATCACGAAAAAGGGGCAATCACAGTAATACCTATCACAAAGGATGGCTTTTCACTGATGCATCCAATATGAAGTA
>NW_007115329.1:0-353 GCF_000164805.1 Carlito syrichta
ATCAAGACAGAGGGGTGTAAGTCACTGGGACACACATCACTGAGGAGAGCTAGTCACTGGGCCACCAATTTACAGGATGTCCAATTACTAGAACACCCATCACAGGAAGGACTAGTCAATGGGGCACCCAATTTGATGGAGGGCCTGTCACTGGGGCACTAATCAAAGGGAAGCCCAGTCAATTGGGCACCTACTATGAAGAAGGCCCAGTAAATGGGGCACCAATCGAAGAGAAAGTCCATTTACTGGGGCACCCTCTATGGAGGAGGCTCATATACTGGGGTATCCATCACAGAAGAAGGCTAGTCACTGTGGCATTCATCAAATAAAGAGGTCAGTCATTGGGGGCACCA
>NW_007115330.1:0-353 GCF_000164805.1 Carlito syrichta
GGCATCAACAGGGCTGGGGCTAGGGGGAGGAGCCGGCAGCCAGAGCTGAACTGCCTGCCAGTCACTTTGTAGAGTTGGACTGAAAAGTCACAAGACCAGCAATTATGAACGAGAGTACCAGCTAGCCTGTGAGTGGTCACCTGCCAGGTGTTGTACTAGGCATGCACCGACATGATCTCCTTAAGTAACATAACAACCCTGTGAGAAACGTATATTGTAATCTTCACTTTTTTTTTTTTAAATAGAGATGAGGGTCCTACTGTGTCGTCCAGGCCGCTGGTCTTGAACTCCTGGTCTCCAGTGATCCTCCTATCTCGGCCTCCCAAAGTGTTGGAATTGCAGGCATGAGTCAC
>NW_007115331.1:0-353 GCF_000164805.1 Carlito syrichta
AGTGGGTCGAGGGGGGAGCGTGCGGGCGGCCACCCTGGACTGCGGGATGAAGCAGGCCTTTGGGGGCGCCGGGCAGTGGGAGAAGGCGTGACGCGGGATGGGTGCGAGAGGGCGGGCGCGGAAGGGCGCCAGCCGGACACCGGGGACGCAGCGGGCCCCTGAGCCCCTCGGTTGAGCAGGCCCGCGGCCCACGACACCGCCGCCAGAGTTCTACCCTGGGCGTGGCTTCCAGAGGAGGCTAGTGTCCCTTCTCCACGTGGACACGACGGTGTTGGGGACGGGAGCAGGTCACAAGCCGGAGGCCGCGTGGGGCCGGTGGGTGGAGAAAGCCGGAGGCAGGCGGTGTCCCCGGG
>NW_007115332.1:0-353 GCF_000164805.1 Carlito syrichta
CTCCAACTCAAAAAAAAAAAAAAAAAAAATAGATATGAAATCTCGCTATGATGCCTAGGCTGGTCTCAAACTCCTGGGCTCAAGCAGTCCTCTTGCCTCAGCCTCCCAAAGTGCTGGGATTACAGGCGTGAGCCACCATCCCATCCCAAAGTAACTTTTGAAATTTATTTTCCTTCATTAAAGGAGCAGCCCCCCAAAGTAGATAAAAACTACAAATGCATGATAATCCATAAATATAACTCTAGCTCAAAATCTGCCCATAAAACCATTTAAAGACAATTCATTTAAAAAGAAAGGCACTTAATTTAACTAAATGCAATTTTTTTTTTTTTTTTTTTTTGAGTTGGAGTCTC
>NW_007115333.1:0-353 GCF_000164805.1 Carlito syrichta
ACACACTAATAACTGTATATATTTATTGGGTACAGATTTATATATATATACACACACACATACAATTTGTGATTATTAAATCAGAGTAAATAGAATAATCCCAAAATTTATTATTTATTTGTGTTGAGAACACCAGAATCCTCTCTTCTGTTTGAAAATATACAATAACTTATTGTTAGCCATCATAGTCCTACAGTGCTATAGAACACTAGAACTTATTCTTCTTATCTAGCCATAATTTTGTATCCATGAGCCAATTTCTCCCAATCCACCACTTCCCCTACTCTTCCCAGTCTCCAGCATCCACTATTTTACTCTACTTCAAAGCAATCAACTTTTTTTTTTTTTTTTAG
>NW_007115334.1:0-353 GCF_000164805.1 Carlito syrichta
AACCAGCTAGTTAGCATACTCAAACAGCTTACTCAAGCCGTTTGTTAAGTAGCTAGCCTGCTGCCTCAACCATCTGACTTAACACGTTAGTTGACTAGCTATCTGACACAACCTTCTGACTTAACTCTTTAGCAAATTACCTAGCTAACTGTCTTAACCAGCTAACTAAATTAGAAAGCTGACTATACTAGCTGACTTAGCTGAATTAACTACTTATCTAGCTGACTTAGCTGTGTGACTTAAATAGCTAGCTGACTTAACTACCTGTATTAAATAGTTAGCTAAATACTTAACTGGATGAATAACAAGCTGAGTTAACTAGTTAGATAACTAGCTAGGTAGCAGAGTTAAGT
>NW_007115335.1:0-353 GCF_000164805.1 Carlito syrichta
ATTATTATTCTGAGTCAGAGTTCTGCTCTGTTGCCCAGACCAACGCACAAGGTCTTGCTCTCTGCCACCACAGCTTCTACCAACTGGGTTCCGACAATCCTCACGATGTGGGCTCCTGAGTGGCCATAATGACAGTCTTGCACCACCATGCTTGGTTCACTTTTTTGGCTTCTTGTAGATACAAGGTTCATTAAGTTTCCCAGGCTGGACTCCAACCAGGGGTCTCAGGCCATCCTCTTGCCTCAGACTCCCAAAGCACCAAGATGACTGGTATGAGCCCACCCACCCAGCCTCCACACCCCTCTCGGGGCCCCATCATGAGCTCTGCTCAGTTCTGTCAACCTGGGACTCTG
>NW_007115336.1:0-353 GCF_000164805.1 Carlito syrichta
TAGCCAGTCAACAAGTTAACCGAGGTAACTAGTCGGCCAACTCATCAGTCAACTAGTTAACCCAGCTAACTAGTGTGCCGACTAGTCGGCCAACTTGTTAAACCAGCTAACAAGTCAGCCGAGTAGTCAGCCCACGTGTTAAACCAGCTAACTTTTCTGTGGACTCATCAGACAAGTTATGTCACCTAGCTAACACATTAACCAACTAGGTAAGTCACCTAATTAATTCCTTAACCAACTATTTAAAACAGTTAACTAACTCATTATCAATCTCGTTAAGTCAGCTAGCTATCTCATTAGTAAACTAGTAAAATCAGCTAGCCATTTCGGCTAGCTAACTCGATAGCTAGCTA
>NW_007115337.1:0-353 GCF_000164805.1 Carlito syrichta
AGCAGAGCCTGCCCGCAGCCTCACGAGCGGCCCCACTTCCTGCAGTCCTGCGTGACTGTGTCAGGCAGCGGCCGGCAGGCTCTTGGGGCGCCCGGAGGCGAGCGCCGATGTCTAAGGCCATACCACCCTTGAACGCGCCTGATGTGTGATCTCTTGGAAGCTAAGCTGGGTCGGGCCTGGTTGGTACCTGGATGGGAGACCACCTGGGAATACTGGTTGCTGTAGGTTATTGGCCTCCCTCTCTGCTTTTTTGGCGCCACCCTTCGTGAGGCCCGCCCCCACATCCCCGGTAGGCGTTCTGGGGGCTCTGACACCCCCCGCCAGAAGCACCATCCCAGTGCTCCAGCCTGCCG
>NW_007115338.1:0-353 GCF_000164805.1 Carlito syrichta
CATAGCAATTACAGAATATAGAAGACAAAAGTATCATAGACAAGATCAACAAGACAAAAAACTGTTTCTTTGAAAGGACAAATAAGATTGATGTTTCCTGGCCAGAATAACTAAAAGAGAGAGAGAGAGAAAGTACAAATAAACACAATTAGAAACAAAAAAGATGAAGTCACAACTGACCCTGAAGAAATTCAAAAGATTATCACTATAATCACTTGTATGCAAATAAACTAGAAAATCTAAAGGAAATGGAGGACTTTCTGCCATCATACAACCTCCCAAGTTTGAAACAAGAAGAAATTGAAACTGTCAACAGACCCATAACAATCTAGAATATTGATTAAGATATAAGA
>NW_007115339.1:0-353 GCF_000164805.1 Carlito syrichta
CCCAGCAGGTCAAGGCTGCAGTAGCCATGATCGTGCCACTGCACTCCAGCCTGGGCAACAGAGTGAGAGCCTCACTCAAAAAAAAAAAAAAAGCTTATATATCATAATACATTTGATAGGTAGTCATGAAACAAAATAAAATTTTGGAGATTTGACTAATGCTGGGTTTGAAGACTGTCCTCTTTGATCTTTACTCTCCCACTTCCCTAAAGAGTTTCAACAAGAAGCTGGGCTCAGTCTGTAATCCCGCGCCTTTGGGAGGCTGAGGTGAGTGGACTGCCTGAACCCGCGGGTTCAAGACCCACCTGGACAACTTGGCGAGACCTCATCTCTACAGTAAATCAAAAAATTAG
>NW_007115340.1:0-353 GCF_000164805.1 Carlito syrichta
AAAAAAAAAAAAAAAAAAAAAAAATATATATATATATAGAAAGAAGTCACAGCATAAGCAAAGACACAGGTAGAAAGTTACTGGGCATATTTGAAGAAGAGCAAATCATCTCTAATTTGGTGGAAGAGTCAAATTTGTAGGGGGGATCAGAGGGAGAGAAGGCTGGAGAGATTAAATAGGAATGAGATTGTAACTGGCTCTGAATACCAATTTAAGGAATATAGATCTAATTTGGTGACAATGAGGAGCCGCTGAAGATTTAATGAGTAAACTGATGCGATCAGTTTTAGAAAGATCAGTCTGAGCCGGGCTCGGTGGCTCAGCCTGTAATCCCGCGCCTTGGGAGGCTGAGG
>NW_007115341.1:0-353 GCF_000164805.1 Carlito syrichta
AAAATGTGAGCCACCATGCCCAGCCAGTATTTTTTTTAATCTTCTTTAAACCACTCCCATTTTTTTAAACCACTCCTATTTTATGTTTCAATATGCAAACATAAGTAATCCTAACAAATTTAACTCTAAACATTACCTCACACTGCTGGGTATATAGAATAGACCTAAAAACTTGCCAACTCATAAACAAACTTTAAAAATAGGCAACATTTTCAATTAAAAATTGTGTCCAGCCGGGCTCTATGGCTCAACCTGTAATCCCGCACTTTGGGAGGCTGAGGTGAGTGGACTGTCTGAGCCCGCGGGTTCGAGACCCGCCTGGGCAACTTGGCGAGACCTTATCTCTACAATAA
>NW_007115342.1:0-353 GCF_000164805.1 Carlito syrichta
ATTTTTTGATTTATTGTAGAGATAGGGTCTCGCCAAGTTGCCCAGGCGGGTCTTGAACCCGCGGGCTCAGGCCATCCACTCACCTCAGCCTCCCAAGCCACAGGATGACAGGCTGAGCCACCGAGCCCGGCTTAGTATAACATTCTTAAGGTTCATCCACATTGTAGCACTTATCAGTACATCTTTCCTTTTTCTGGCCAAGTAATATTACATGGACATATCACATTGCAGTTATTTATTATCAGTTGATGGACATTTGGATTGTTTTCACTCTTTGGCTATCAAGAATATGCTGCAGCTGGGCTCGGTGGCTCAGCCTGTCATCCCGCGCCTTTGGGAGGCTGAGGTGAGTG
>NW_007115343.1:0-352 GCF_000164805.1 Carlito syrichta
CAGATGACTAACCAGCTCACTTAACTCTCTGACTTAACTAGCTAGCAAGCCGGTTAGTCAGCTCACTTAATTAGCTGGCTAACTACCTAGACAGGTGGCTAGCCAGGTGACTTAACTAGCTGACTTAATCAGCTAGCAAGCTGGCCAGCCAACTGACTAGCTACCTAGCTAGCCAGATGACTAGCCACTTGAATTAACTAGCTAACTTAACCAACTAGCCAGTTGGCTGGCCAGCTGATACAAATAGTTGACTTAACTCCTTATAAAGCTGGCTAGCCAGGTGACTTAACTAGCTGACATCACTAGATAACCAGGTGTCTAACCAGCTGACTTAACTAGCTAGCTACGTATG
>NW_007115344.1:0-352 GCF_000164805.1 Carlito syrichta
AGGAGTGGGGGGTAAGAGGATTGGACAGCCAATTGGACAGCCCTTCTCCAGCCATACCCCTCCTGGGAACATTTTAGGTGACTTCCGGCAATAGGTGAGTCAGTATAAGCCCCCTGACCAGGTTTCGGCCCAGGGTGCCGTACTCCCACTACAAGAGAGATATTTTAGATGCCTTTTTGGAAATAGGCAAGTCGTATAACCCCCCCCCCAGGTTCTGGTCCCACTACTTACTCCCGCCATTTATCCATATGAAGGTCACCACTGCCCCCGAGGCTACTCGCGCCATTTAGCCATGTGAAGTTCACCACCGGAACCAAATCAGGGCTACAGCACTCACTTCGCCACTAGGTGA
>NW_007115345.1:0-352 GCF_000164805.1 Carlito syrichta
GTATATGTACCACATTTTTTTAATCCAGTCCTCTTTTGATGAACAGCGTGGTTGGTTCCAAGTTCTACCTATTGTGCACAATGCTGCAATGAATATACATGTGCAGGTATCTTTTTGATAGAACGATTTAAGTTCTTCAGGGTATATTCCCAGTAGGGGGACTGCAGGGTCATACGGGAGGTCGATATTTAGAGCTTTAGGAATCACCACACTGTTTTCCACAGAGATTGTGCTAGTTTTCACTACCACGAACAGTATAGAAGTGTTCCCTTTTCACCACACCCTCTCCAGTAACTATTATTTTTTGAGTTATTGATAATTGCCATTCTGACTGGAGTTAGGTGGTATCTCA
>NW_007115346.1:0-352 GCF_000164805.1 Carlito syrichta
CTGCGGTGGCCGGGAGCGGCCACTGCACTCCAGTCTGGGCCACCGAGTGAGACTCCAACTTAAAAAAAAAAAAGAAAATTCTGCTGGGCACAGTGACTCACGCCTATAATCCCAGCACTTAGGGAAGCAGAGGCGAATGGATTGCCTGAGCCCAGGGATTTGAGACCAGCCTGGGCAACATGACAAAACCTCACCTGTACAATAAATCAAAAAATTAGCCAGGTGTGGTGGCACATGCCTGTAGTTCCATTTACTTGTAAGGCTGAGGCGGAAGGATCGACTGAGCCCAGTAGGCTGAGGCAGTGGTGGCCATGAGCGTGCCCTGCACTCCAGCCTGGGTGACAGAGACTCC
>NW_007115347.1:0-352 GCF_000164805.1 Carlito syrichta
GCAAATCAGCATAAATTAACTGTCTTAGGAAGCTCAGCCTCTGCCAGCTGCGAGCAGGGCCCTGGCAGGCGATGGTGACGGGCGACGCGGCTGTCGCAGCCCCTCCCGGGGCGGCCCGCGGTTAACCCGGGACCGCACTGCCCCCTCCCTGGGTGACCTTCCTCGGATGCAGCATCCACCCCGGCCAGCATCTTCCTCCTCCTCCTCCTCTTCCTCGGCCTCCGGTGCTCTGAAGGCCCGGGGACCGCAGGACATGCCGGGCTGCCGCACCGGGGCAGGGCCCGCCTTTGTCTGCCAGTGAGGACCAGAGAGGCTGCCCGGCCACCGCCGAGGTGAGTGGCTGCGTCTCCCC
>NW_007115348.1:0-352 GCF_000164805.1 Carlito syrichta
GGAGCACCCGTAGACAGAGGCAGGATGGGGCCGTGGCTCTGGCCGGGCAGCTTGGGCCAACACTGAGGGAGGACGAGGGCCTGTCACCCAGTACCTGGTGGGCCTTGAGGAGAGAGCATGTCCCCATACACAGGTGCCACACTGAGGCTTGACCCTGTGGGCGAGAACTGGGGCACCTGGAAAGTGTCATTTGTCGTAAAATAAAACTTAAGATCAGCCCCCCCTCAAAAAAAAAGAGAGAGAGAGAGAGAGAGAAAGAATGAATATTTCTTCCAGATTGAAAAAGTAAGGCAGGCCGGGCTTGGTGGCTCAGCCTGTAATCCCAGTACTTTGGGAGGCCAAGGTGAGTGGA
>NW_007115349.1:0-352 GCF_000164805.1 Carlito syrichta
TGTGTTTTGTCAAAGTAATGTCCAATCCTACAATAGATGTCACTGGGAGGATGTCATCCGCTGTATACCCCTCATCTGGTGTAAGGATAGATGACATTCACTATTTGTGACTATTAGTTACTCCATGAATTTGGAACCAACAGCTGTGGTCAACCTATTTTCTGTTGTAAACTGAAGGATGCAAAGGGACTTCACAGACATTCCAGGAGTCGATGAAAAAAATTATGTACATGTGTATTCTTTTGAGTCATTATAATAAAAAATGTGATTGCACTTATTTAATTTTTATTTAATTTTTATACTATGTACTTCTCAAGAGCTTGCAAGGTTTATCCCTTTCACTAGTCCAGAA
>NW_007115350.1:0-352 GCF_000164805.1 Carlito syrichta
AGACAGATATTTGCTCGTTAATCCCATCTCCCTCCCCCCCCATAGTTTCCCACTACTGTCTCAACTCTCACCTTTCTTTTAAAATAACTGTCAGCATGGTACTCAATATATGTTGATAACTCTATATCACTTGTGCAAAGTAAAGTTATAATAGCAATATTCTTTTCCCAAATAGCATATACATAATATGTTCTTGATTCTATACAATAAATTGTATTTTTGGATTAAATGGTATAAAATAAAAATAATATTCAATTTGGATTTTTAGTATTATACTATAAAATTTAATAGATACTTTAAACAAGAAAACAGAACACTGTAAGTGTTTGGGGTGAATCATGTTTTGTGAAAT
>NW_007115351.1:0-352 GCF_000164805.1 Carlito syrichta
CTGGGGGCAGACCAGCCAGTCCCACGGCCCCCGTGGCGTCCCGCACCCGTGGCCATCCCTGCTGTCCTGCCCGCTCTTGCCGTCCCTCGGGAGGCTTCCACGGTGCAGCGGCCACGCCTGCCCTCCCCTCCTCCCTCGGCACAAGCTCCCGGTGACCTCTGTCCTCTGCTCCCTCTCCCCGCCTCAAGCGAGACCCACCCTGGCCACGCCTGACCACACAGCCTACAAGCGTCAGATCGCAGGCAGTGGGGGTGCTGGGCGCTGCCTGGTGGCCCCACCCCGCTGTGCCATCAGGACGCCATCCCACTGTCCAGGACACGAGCCTGTCTCCCTCCCTCCCTTTCCCACCCCC
>NW_007115352.1:0-352 GCF_000164805.1 Carlito syrichta
CCAGGGAAGGGCTGGCCGTCCGACGCCTCTGCCTCGTGCACACGCTCAGCCGGGGCAGCAGGCCCAGGCCTCTTGCATAAGCTCCAGGTGGGGGACCAGGCTGCAGCTGGGCCCGGCTCCCCTCCCCCCGGAGCATCACGAGTCTCCAGTGGGCTGTCCCTGGCCCTGGGTGGAGGCCAAACCAGGCCCATAAATAGGGGTCTCCCGGGTGCCCGCTGCTGCTCCTGCACCTCCGAGCTCAGCGCAACCCGGCGGCAGCAGGCCCGACTCGCTCTAGGAGAATGGCAGGTCCGCGCGCGCTGGGGCTGGGGCTTGTCCTGCTGGGGGTGCTGGGGGTCCTGCAGGCCCAGCC
>NW_007115353.1:0-352 GCF_000164805.1 Carlito syrichta
CCACTGCTCTCCAGCCTGGGTGACAGAGTGAGACTCTGACTCAAAAAAAAAAAAAAAATCTCCAGGTTTCAACCAGGTGTGAGGGACCCTCAAATCTGGGTGAGTGGGGCCAGGAATCTGCACACTCAGCTCCTCAGATTGCAGTGGAGGGTCTCAGCAGAGTTGGTGTTTCCCCAAGGAATCAGGGAAGCCATATGGGCCTTGGGCAAGAGAGATCCCCTCCTCCCTAGAAGGGTGAGGGTTTCTGAGGCTTTAAGAAAGAGTGTGGGCCAAGCTTGGTGGCTCAGCCTGCAATCTCAGCACTTTGGGAGGCTGAGGTGAGTGGATTGCCTGAGCCCGTGGGTTCGAGTCC